>NC_042493.1:16783864-16786972 GCF_005508785.2 Acyrthosiphon pisum
TATTTAGATAATGCCAATTATTGTTCTGTTTTACAAAGTACAATACTAAAATTATTCTTGATATTTTATTTAGGTATAATATTATAAACTAGGGAATAAACTATTTCAGTATCCCTCACTTAATAATATATTGTTAAAATATTATGCATACATTTCATTTGATGTTTTCACATACATGGTTAAATATATTTAAATCATGCATTAAATTTTTAATATATGTACAACAAAATATGAATAGTACCATGATAACATAACCATGGGTTTTTATAATTTCAGCCAGAAAAGTATATTTTCATTCAGCTATGATTACATAATTTTGATGTAATACGAAAACCAAAAGAACTACCTATACATTCATCGCAACTTCCGAAAAAGACATTTTGGCCGTTTGTTATTTTACGAGTATCATAATAATTCATAAGGTATAAGGTACAATACAATTATTGTATTATTATTATTACAAGGTATTACCAATACGCCAATAGAACAATACAAAATACTTTCCACATTATACATACCTAATATCATTATTAATTTCATATTTTATTTGTAATTCAATCATATTTGATATTATTGAAGTAAATGACCAACCTAAACCAAATAAGATAACTAATATAAAAATATTAATAAAAAGATTAGCAAATCTTGTGACCATTTAAAAAAAAAATTACAATACAGTTACCAAATAATTCAATGTAACTTTGTAGAGAAGTACGCATTGTACATGTGAATTGTTCCATTTATAATGATTTAACAGTCATTCTTATTAATATCGATCATCAACCATGAGCCAAGATTTTATTTTTAAAAAAAATTAGTTGAAGAAATATTAGACTACTTCAAGACAAAAAGAGAGTATAATATTAACAAAATTCGTAAAAAAAACTGTATAAATCATACATTTTTAGTGGGTTTCAAATTTGTATTATTATTATATTATTATAATATTTGTTAATCTAAATACTGATGTAAAAACTATTGGATAACCTAGAAATTAAAGAAATGATTGGTCACTCACTTTGTATAGCATAACTTAAATTGTAAATATTAAGTTCATAATAAATCAAAACGTTAAAATATTGATCATAACTAGGTGTAACTAAGATTTAATTTTGAGAGTTTTATCGTTAATACTACAAAAGTTATCCATAAAGTAAAAAGTAAAATTGTCATAAAACAGTAAAAAATTATCAAAGTTACCCCATTTTACTTTGTATGTAAAACACTGCTGTTGCCTGTTGATAGATCAATATGATTAAACATGAGTTAGATTAATAAATTCTCTATTCTGGGGTTTGCCTCACAAAATATTAATTTAGTAAAAAGTGTTGCTTGGATTAGTTGTTGTACCTATACAAATTATAATGGCATTCAATTTTAAACTAAAAAATTGAAAAATTGATAAGATAATATTAATAAAATCAAAATGAACAAAACAAGCAATATATAATTTTATATTTTAACAGAAACGAACAATTTGGTATATTAAATGATACCTAATAATAGTTGTTTATTTAGGTGGTAAAAAACATTTTGTTGAGTGTTTTTAATTTGTTGTGTGTGTGTGTATGTGTAATTGTAATATTATAATTAAATATTTGTTTGAAAAAAATATATGTTAGAATAAAATAGACCTAAGTAATTGGTAAAATTACAAGAGCATTCACAATGAGGGAAGAGAATAAGAAGACACAGTGTGACATTGGCCCAGTTCACAAACTTATCAGTCTTAGGCCTTTGGTTTTAATGTTTTATTAAGATAATCAATATAGGCACCTATATTTAAAATAAATAATTCTAGAAGTAAACTTAATACCAACATTTTTTAGATTATGAAATCATAAATAATTAATCTAAATGATCATTGATTATAAAAATTAAAATAACTCTTCTCCGACGTAAAAATATTATGTATACCATAAAATAATAAAATAAAACAAATATTTCCATTGCCTTTCCATCAAAAAGTGTCTTCGAATGCTCTATTATGTATATGCGGTAGTAGGAATAATTTATAAACTATTTACTCAAATATAGGTTACTCATGTAGTCGTATATCGATAATATAACTTTAGTTACCTAGTCATGTTGTGAAGAGTCAACACGTTTAGAGCTTACAAAATATATAGTAAAAAATAGTTATAATTCAACAGCAAGACATATTAGTTATATAACATTTTATGTAATTATTTTGGTGTCAATAAGGGTATACCTACATACTACATTATAAACCATTTCTTGAATCTTAAACTTCTACGTGACGATATGAAAAATCAAAAATAATACAAATAATGGCATCTAGTCTAGGTAATGAAAAATTTATGTTTGAAGGATTTAAAATAAACATATAACTTAAAATGTTACAGGTTAAACTGTAGACCGCGGCCATTAGAAAACAAATATTATTTTTTTTTAAATAATAAAACAAATTTTTGAATTTTGTTACTATTATAATACATTTTTTTTTACCTCGTTATATTTGAATGTGTGCTGTTTTGCATATTTTACATTGCAAAATTTTCTTACGAATTTCGAGTTAACACGGTAAACCGAAATTTTCGCGTCTCAAATGTCATGTCAGTATTGTTAAATGTTTACGGAATACCGTACACTACGTTTGGGTTCTCTTCCTCTATTCATGATGAACTTGATAGAAATTTCGAGACTTCAGGAGTTTAAAAATACACCCACATTCAAAATCCCGATGGTTATTTTGTGGGTGACCGAAACAGGCGGTAGTCGCCATTTATAGTTTTATACCGCATCATCAGACTCGGGTCCGCCATTGGCACGTAGAGCGACGTGCTAAATCTATATTTTCAAAATATAATATTATAATTAAATATAACTCTGTAATCTCATATTGTCACATTTCGAATTAAAATACGTCTGTATTCTATGAAATATTATACAAACGTCACCTGCAAAAGTGTGAACTAATACTAATGTTCAAAGTAGGTACCTACCTACTTAAAAATATTTACTTTGCACAAGCTCATTAAAACAAGTTGTAATTACTATTAATTTTTCCTTAATACAGGGTGATTCATTAAGCGTAAAACACTCATTATCTCAAAAAGTATTAATGTTTTTGAAAATATTTTTTTA
>NC_042493.1:16787064-16790433 GCF_005508785.2 Acyrthosiphon pisum
ACTCCGCTTGTCTAATCATTAAATACTTATAACTCATAAACTACTCGTCCTAAATTCGATTTTTATGTATCAAAATGCTTAGAAAAATATTCTGCTTTGGAATATGAAATTAAAACTATATTATGCTGTCATTCAAAAAGTAAAAAACTTAAAAATTATAAAGATAAAAAATATTTAAAAATATAATTTTTTAATAAAAACGTTTTTTTAACAACTTGAAACTATGTAAAAAAATATTTTCAAAAACATTAATACCTTTTGAGATAATGAGTATTTTACGCTTAATGAATCACCCTCGTGTATATCAGTATAATATGTATAATGTACTTATATATTTTTAAATAACTAATTTCATTATAATATGTCATTACTATTAAAGCAATTTGTATCAAGGTATCTGATTTATTATGTTATGTTCAATACCCATTGTGTATTAATATGGTATGTTACCACTTGGGTACCTATATAATAATATTATATATTATATAAATTACAATTATGTGGCCGTTCATTTATATTATAGCTACTAATTATTATTATAATCAATGTTGATGTTGCTATTATTATATGCTTACAGTTAAAAAACAAATTATATTTACTGGTAAAATGTAATAATATTCAACTATACCTATATAATTAATGATAATATATATGTTTATTTGTTAGTTTGGTTTAACATGTGTTTTGTTTTTTCATGAACGAGATTTCTACCTTACTTCACTGTCCTATTTCTTATAATATATTGTTATGTTCCTTTTATACACATATGTTATGAATAATATATATTATATAAGTGGAGATATTCCAATCCCTATAAATTTAAATAAAATAATTAAAATTGAAATTAAACCCTTTTTTATTTGCCCGTCGGCAATTTTACGTTCAGTTCACGGTACTTTTGTTATTCGTAATCCGATGGCTTAGTTCAAAGATGTGGTAAGTAAATTTTCTAGGTAGGTACTATGTTTGTATGAAATGTATTTATATAATTAACAGTGCAAATACATTAAAACATATTATATAATTATAACTTATCAGATATGTTCATTTTTCATTTTTATGTTATTCTTGGAATACTTTTTTTTATTAAATTTAACTTCAAATAAACGAACTGGTCTAAAAATATATTTACCACAATACAATAAAAAATTAAATAAGTAACCCTGCTCGTATTTATAATTGTTCGTACAAAATTAAAATTGGATTAGTGATATGAAAAATACGGAAATTCTATCGTTAAAAATATGAATAAATGTATACGAAGAATTTAAATCTGTTTTCAAAACGTGTTGTCTGTAGATGTATTGGTTTTTTGACTATCTACACTTTACAACCCAATTGTATTGTTTTTTTTTCAAAAGCAATCATCGTTGTTATTTTCTAATAATTTTCGGGCGTTTAACGGCGAACGATGCAACACATCGTGTTCCAAAGTACTGCATGCTGTAGTTGTGAAATTATCGGGGACGAGTATGTTCACGATACTCGCAAATAACTGCCATCGGTATCAACGTTTTATTTTTGATCTTGAGCAAATATTATGTACCTACTGAACAATAACTATCACTTATTCGTTACTAGGTAAGTATAATACAAATTATAAATTCAGGGCTTGCATTTAAAAAAAAAATGTCCGTTTTATGTTATTTATTACAATTAAAACGTTAACCAAGTTTTGCATTTATCATTATTTAGAACTAAACCATTATACAAGTTTTGCGTTTATCGTTATTTAAAATAGTATTAATACCTAATAAATTTAAAAATAATAACTAATGCGGGTAGGTAACGGCCCGGATACGGAATATAATATAATCAATTCTTAGATTATTTCCATGAAATAAATGTTTCTACGACACCAATAGACCTTTTAAATAGATTTTAATATATATTAAAATATTTCGGTTTGTGTTATTTTTTATTTAATGATATATTTTTATAAATTACGTTTTGCGTAATTTTTCGTTTAATGATATGCAATAAATTACGTTTTGCGTTATGTTATGTTTTGTTTTATGATATAATATATTTTATTAATCGTTATATTTTGTTTTACGTTATTTAATTATTTTTGATTATCGCTTTCCGTTATATTAGATTTACAAATTTCATTCGTTTTTAGTCAAATATAACGTTATTATCACGTTTGCAAGCCTCGAATTTACAATACGATTTAACATTTTTGTCATTCACTGATTTTGTTCATCATATACGAACATAATTCAACTCATCTTATAATAATCCAACAAATCTATTCTCCAGATTTATTTTAAACGAAACATTCACAAGTTAAAACAATTGACCAGCAAAATAGTATTTCCTTAGCTGAAAACTTGCTTTATTGTTATGATTTTTTATAATGTTCAATTGGCTATTAATATTGAAATTTAAAAAAAAAACTTTGTCATAACAGGTATTATTTATGCATTTGTTTTGTTTTCATTTTTATATTATAAGTATTTAAAAGTTTTCGTCAAAAATCAAATTTGAAGATATTACTAGGCAGTAAATAATAATTAATATTCAAGTGTAAATACAATATGGCTGAAATGAAAACTAGAAAGTCTAATAACTCACAAGGGCTGGAAAATGTATTGAAATGACGAAAATAGAGCCACAGTTAGCTGGACTTGCAGTGTGCCATTGTCGAGACGTATAGTCGCGAGTAGACTAAGTATTAGAGAGGATATATTTTGTTGATAGTAAAATTGTAAAACGTAATATATACATATATATATATAATATACGTACGTATTATAGTGTACACAAATAAAGTACCTAAATATAGTATTTCAACATTTACTAAAAAATTGAAACACTTTGAACTCGAGGAATTTGGGGGGTTTTTGAACTTATAAACCTGATATTTGGTACTAATAGGCACACTCAGGCACTTTTTAAAAGAAATAGTACCACGAAATAGGTGGTGGGAGGTCGCGTGAATTCCAAAACCTAAAATAATACTATACAACTGTACAAAAGAACGGATAACAAAATTCATGTTGGGAGTGTATAAGTAAATTTTTTTGAAATCGTATAACGGTATAATGTTATATTGTGGGTCGATAGTAGCAAACGCCTGATGTGGGGTAACGGTTTAGTAGGTAGATACTTGATGGGTTCATTGGCCGGCGTGTAGTGGACCACGCGATTACGCGAATGTATCGCGGTTGTGGGAACCGGTAAACGCCGTTATAATATACAACGAATAGACAACCAAGGTGATCGCAGATGATTACAGCGACCGTGGTGAAGGTCCATTGCAATGGTCATATGCATAAAATCGCACACAATATACAAACGCGAATTCTTCGCCTACGTTCTATTTCATTTCGCGTGTCTGATTCCATGGCTCCATGTGACTTTATC
>NC_042493.1:16790533-16792693 GCF_005508785.2 Acyrthosiphon pisum
AAGTATCTATGTACACCTAACTAAGAAATATGGTAAATACATAACAAGGGATAGTGTCAGGAAAGAAAAGGGGAAATGGATTTTCAATAACTCAACTGCTATACAAATAATCGTAATCAAACGTATAAGATAAAGAAAATCGTGATCATAGGTTAGGTCTCAAATTTATGAGCCTATGTAGCTACTACAAATTACAATGGTATACAATATAAACAATAAGTGTTGCGCTCTATATTATATTAAAATATAACACAATCAGTGAACGCATCTAACCTACCCTCGCGAAATAGAGAATTTTAGTTGTTAAGATGATTTAAAATGACGCCGTTGAAACAGAACAATATATTGTACATATTAGTTAAATATATTATATGGAAAAACGTTAAGGAATGTAAGCCATATAATATTTTATTATAAATTGTGCGGATTGTGTTCTGTGAACAGTGGGACAATCACAAATAACTTTCGAAAATTGAATTGATGATTTGTATATATTTTTATTCTCATTTATATTTTTGCTCTCAAAATTATCTTTTTCTTTTAACAATTTTTCCCAAACTACCTAGAGCAAAATGCGCCAGTTGCCCTCAACATATTATAGGTATTATACCTACACGAATAAGTTACGATTACGATTACCGGATTACAATATGTCAATATCACACCTGGCATAAAATAAGTGAGGTAAATTTGTAAAAATATTTTATAAAAAAATGAATATAAAATAAATACTGAAATGTTTATAATAACAATTGGGATTCAATTAAATTTGTTAAAAAAAACGTTTAGTTAAAAAAATATTTTTGTTTAGTAATGAGTAACTAATGACTAATTATTTTTCAACAAATACTTTGTATGGCACTTTTTAATATATTATAATATATTCCATTCATTTTAGTATTAAGGTTACCTATACTATGTTAATTCATTGAAATATCAGTAGCTCTAATTTAAAATATAACACAGATACCTATTGTGATTCAGTGTTTGTAATATACGATTAAAAGCCTCCCTTTTATATTGGTCTAAAAAAAACATTCGCTTAAATTTTTTAATGATTTTTAAAAATTCTAAAAATAACAATTTTGTCGGCAATTTAATTATAATATACATTAATATAATATAGAGATAAAACTATTTTGAAATAGGTTTAATTTTGATTGCATAAAAGAAACTAATATTTTCAAAAATACTGCATAATATTGTAAAATTGCTTGATTTTCACATTTTACTTTGATGACCGTCACGAAATAAATGGTCATGTCATTAAGAATATCTCACACATATTTTAATTATAGTTCTTATAACGTTACAAAAAAAATTGGCATATGAAAGTATAAAATTGACTTATGCATAGCAGTTCATTGTGGGTACCTATATTGAATAATATTTTAAAATAAAAAAAAAAAACATTACATACAATTTCAACGGGTAAAGTGTGTTGATTATTGTCGATTACTTATCAGATTAGCATTAGTGTGAAAAGTGCATTTAAGTGTGAAAACCATACAATTTTACAATAGTACAATGATATGTTATAGTTTAGATTCTGAGCGGAAAATAATGATGAACGTAAATCCACAATATTTTTTTATGAGCATCTAAAATTCAAATTTTAATAAAATTCGTAAGAATCACGAACATTTGCAAATTATTTTAAATCATTAAAAGTTCCAATTATGACAAAATTTATCAAATTGAATATTTTCAAATTATTTTGCAGTTACAAACATACAAATACATAAATTGTTCAATTTTTATAGCCAAGGGTTCAAAATTTAAAACAAGGTTCTGCGTAAGTAGCTTATACATAAACCAAACAATCTAAACATATATACATTATATATACACACAGTTTTTTTTAATAGTTATTTTAAGTTAAAATTTGGAAGAAATTAGATATTTAAACGAAGAATACCTAACGATTTTATTTTTGTGTTGTAATTCAAAAATATTATTCGAGAGTAATTAAAACTTCTTAGAGTATATTACTAATTATTAAACACATACATGAAAATATACAAACGCACTATTAATTGACCTTACCAGCTACCGTATTAATAAAAACAATATAAATATAATATAAAATAATATCCTAGGCTGACAAACCGTTTCCTCTCAGAATTGTTTTTCGTTTGCAGTTATATTATATCATTGAAT
>NC_042493.1:16792793-16793152 GCF_005508785.2 Acyrthosiphon pisum
TTAAATTTAACATCATCCATTATAAATAACCCACAGGTAACCTATTGTACAGTAGAATATCAACTAATCACCCTTTTTTTTATAATTATTAATATCATTGAAACCTCAAAGTTCAACATTTGACAAAATTCGTCAAAATCACGAAAATCACGAAAATTATTTTTAGTTGAAAATGTATCAAATGTTCAATTTTTATATAGGTATAATTGAAAACTAAAAATAATGTTTCTTATCAGTAGCTTATAACGTAACCAAAAAATATAAAACGTATAAACAGTTTTTTTATGGATATTTTAAGTTCAAAATTGAACAAAATTAGATATTTAAGGTTTAAACTGTTAATACATAAACAAAATAGA
>NC_042493.1:16793202-16794697 GCF_005508785.2 Acyrthosiphon pisum
CACAGTATATATCGATGTTAAATGCGACATAGCGTTACTGTTTATACGTCGTAATAATATTATAATAATAATAATAGGGGGCCGGAGTGGCCCGAGTGGATTAAGGCGACACACATCGACGCCGGTTCGACGCCGGCCGTGGGCGGCATTTTTCTTCTGGAAAGTCACGGTGTCCAGAGAAAAGTGCCGCCATCCCACAGTCGGGCATGGCAGATACCTACAGGCTACGAGTGCCCGCTAAAAAATCTGCCAAAACCAAAAACACACGCGTTTAAAACTCACAGTACCCTCCCCCACAGTAGAAACCATCCGATATGGCCTATAAGTGGCCGCGGGTCAATTAATAAAAAATAAAAAAATTAATAATAGGTATATAACGTCATTGAAGGTAAGTACTTCAGGTATTACTTGTAGGTATATACAACAGTATATTGTGTGACAAGGGCTGGAAGTGAGAAATTTCAGTCGCGGTCGACGTGTGTAGCGACTAGCGAGCCGCAGTCGTGAGCCACGCATACTATTTTTTGTCACACCTCTGCGTTCATCGATCACCTCAAGTTGGCAAAGGTAATACACTATGCAGGGATATTCTATGTAACAACCATACTATTCTATGAAAACAATTTCTTGAAAGAAAATTGTTTGCTCGGCATGCAGGGACTAGGGAGGTTATATTATGAATATAAGATGTAGCCCACGATGTAGATAACCTAAAGTTTATGTTTTGTAAAGACCGTGATATAGTTTTCAGTGTTGCCCCAATAACTTATTCGACATTTTTTTTATCCCCAATGATTATTTGAAAGCATACAGTATAGGTAGCACAATTTATATATACATTTATCTAGTTAAGTTTCAACACAAATTAATGTGACTTTCTGGTAAGATTTTCTTTTAACTTTTCTTTGGCGGGCAGTCGAAAACTTTTTAATTTTTTCAATTTTTATGAATTTCGTTCAAGTTTTAACTTAAAACCTCCATTAAAAATAATATACATATTGTGGATCTGTGTTCAACTTGACCGAGAGAGAAAATTATTTATTGACGATATTTAAAAATTAAAATGTTTAAAGCTCAAAAAGAGTCAATATATTTTGAGTATATTGTAGGAAATATCTTGAAAGGAAAATGTTCATATAATATAATATTAAAATATTGTTAAAACATATAGTTTTTACGGTTATTAATTTTTGAGTTACAACAAAAAAACCTAATCGATTTTGTCGATAACTGGTTTTGTGTGAAAATAACTTTTATACCTATTTGTTAATTTTCTTTTTCACGACGCTTTTGAAAATTACTGGGAGCTTTTTTACCTTTGAGTTTTGATCCAACAAAGTACCAACTAGATTCACTTTTCTATTAGAAAATATGCTGATGTAAAAATTTGAACCATTTTTACTATCTTAATAGGGTAATTGCAGACATAAAATAAAATATAAAAGCGCAAATCGTTTGTAAAATAAAATTCATTCATGTGTGCCGGGGGGCAATC
>NC_042493.1:16796139-16806489 GCF_005508785.2 Acyrthosiphon pisum
CTAGATTTCTCTTCGGCGGCAAGGACCTTTTTTTATCATTATTTTTCTCTGGTGACATATATAAGAATTCTGCACGTCCTGCACACCACGGAGTGCCAGTACGCGCCGATTTCTTAATTCGTGATCGCATAATAGGGATCGTACCTATTTGTCGATGACAATGATTTTATTGGGGATGTTCGATTTCTACAAGCGACAGTCTGGCCGTTATTTATTACTGTGTAGGATTTTAGTTTATAATTATAATGGTGTGTGAGCATATCATTACATAACAATAACTATTAAAATAATAGCAAAGGTAATAATAATAATTATAAAATGTGAAAAAATACTAAAAACCAATTTTTATTATGGGGGTCCTGATAAATTGGGGGCCCCAAAGTTTCACTTTGCTAACTTACCCGCTAGTTGCGCCACTGACTACGACCGTCTAAACGCGACTATATTCGTTTTACCGCTAGATTGATGCCAGACAATCGGACTTTTCTACTATCGTCTTACAGTGTTTTTGATTTATTACGATTTTCAAACTAACAAGAACTATTATACACGGATATCATGAAATAATTAGAATATACCCGTATTGAACACATTTCTATTGGTTTTACGTCTGCTCTGAAAATTTATAACTTATAGCCAGAACTTATAACTGAAAAAATGAAATTTTCGATCTGCAATTCTGCGGTAAATCCTATACTTACCTGCCGGACGGCCGATATTTGGACTTGTTGTTCTCAAAAACACTAAGGGATAATAGTGGAGGTAACGAGGAATGCACTCATTCCATTTTCATGACTCTAAGGCAAAACCCTGATTTTATACGATTTTTTGAACTGGGACCTAACCGGCCGTTTCCGACTCCCCCGCGCTCGCTATACTTCCCGGCCAAAAACTTCGGAGATATTCATTTCCGCAAAAATTTGAAAGTGGCAAACTGATCAGTGCACTACAGAAAAAAAAAAATTTTTTTTAGATTTTTTTTATTAAATATGATTTTTACTAAAAACTACAACCTTTATCGAATTAAGTAATAAAATGATTAAATTGAACTATAAATTATTAATATTATTGACTGAAAAATAAATGTATATTTATTATTAATAAAAATATAATATTTAAAAATTAATAATAAATGTAGATGACACAAAAATTATTTAAATTATTATTATTTTTTTTTATTATTATTATTTTGATGTCATTTATATTTTTATTGTTTTTTAAATATTTTCTTTTTTATTCATTATAAATATACATTAATTTTTCAGTTAGTTATAGTAATCATTTTTATGGTTCAATTTTATTCAGTTTTTAAAATGAATTTTTCAGTTTTTAAGATTAGTTTGAATTCATTATTGAAATTAATTTGAGCCAAATTGTAATTTTTATTAAAAAATCTAAATAGAATAAAATCTAAATTGAATAAAAAATCTAATTTATTCAATTTAGATTTTTTATTAAATTATGGTTTTTATTTAATTATGTTTTTTATTTAATTCAGACTTTTTTTTATCTAATTCGGATTTTTTATTCAACAAGTCTCATTAGATTTTTAATCAACTTTCCAATTTTTTTTATCAAATAAGGTCTAATAAAAGTCTTTTTGAATAATAAATCTTAATTGGAAAAAAATCCTTTTTGAATAAAAAATGTGAATAAAATAATTCTTATTTGAATAAAAAACCAAAATTTGTCAAAAAATTTAATAAAAAAGCCTTGTTGATTAAATTGGCTTTTTTTTTTATCCAATTTAAGTTTTATATTCATCAAGACATTTATTTAGGTTTTTTATTAAAAATTGTTTTTAATAAACATTACAATCTTTATGGAATTAATAAAATAAAATTGTTTTCATTTTTAATATAAATTCGATAAAGATTGTAATCTTTATTAAAAACATTTTTAATAAAAAAATCTAAATAGAATAAAAGCCTAGTTGAATAAAAAATCCCAAATTTGGGAATTTCCCCCCTCCCAAGAATTTTGGTTTTAAAAAAAAACCAAATCTCTACAAACGAATAAAAATAGATTACAAACCAATACAAAAAGCTACAAACGAATGGTAAAAAAAAAATAAAAATTCCAAATTTGGGCATTTCCCCAGTCCCTCCTCAAGAATTTTGGTTTTAAAAAAAACCAAATCTCTACAAACGAAAAAAAAAATTACATTACAAACCAATACAATCCGGCTACAAACGAGTGGTAAAATAAAAAAATTAAATTTCGAAATTGGGGGGGGGGGCTGGGGAAATGTACCTCGTATAAAGTTGGCCCCCCAACAATATCCAATCGACATCAGACCAATTTCAACATTTGGTAACCTTATAGTAATTAATTGTAACCGACATCAAACAATTAGTAACCAAACCGTTTCCGAGAAAACTCAATTTCCATTTCCGGGGGCTAACATTATATCTGATACATGACATTTTAACAATATTCCAATTATATTTGACTTGAAACATATGTTTATAAAGATGTTTGATGAAAAAAATACTATTCTACTTCAAAAATATATTATATTTTATTATTTAATCAAAAAGTATAATATGCAATAAAAAAATGTTGATTAAATTAAAAAAATTATTCAAATCTTGATAGACATTTTTTATTAAATAAAGATTTTTATCAAATATAGAATTTTTATTAATATTTTTTTGTTACTATTTAGATATTTTTTATTAAATAGTTTTTTTATTAAATTTTATTTTTTATTGAACAGACTTTTATTAAATATAGATTTTTTTTATTAAAAATATATCTTTATTATTATTTGGATTTGTTTTATTTTGTTTAGATTTTTTTTATTGAATATTAATTTATTTATAATTTGAATTCAATACAAAAAAATGTGTATCTGTATATATAAAAGACTTGTCCTGGGTGATTCATCATCGCCTAGCCGGAAGTGCTGAAGCTATGGATATGAAATTTTCAGTAAATGTACTTATTACTATGTATAGGCGCACTAAGAAAGGATTTTTCGAAATTCGCATTTTAAAGAGGTGTTCAAACAGGGATCTTGAGGTTCACGATGGAAATTGGAAATTTTGTTTTTATTTATTTTTTAAATAGTTGCCATTGGTTACAGTCTACAGTAGAAATTAGTATTTATTTATTATTGGTTTCCATTGGTTATTTGGGCAGATCAGGTACAAGCTAGCACCAAATCAAATTATTGAACATTGCAGCAAGTTACATCCAAAAACAGTCATAATTAAAAAGAACAATCATAATTTTTTTAAGTTGCAATTTTTTACTGATAACGGAGTGCACGAGTTCAGCTTAGTATGAATGTTTGTGTAGATTAGACCTCTAGAAAGAAGATAGATTAATTTAATAAGGACTAAATTTGGTTTTTTTTATTCATTTGATTTTAGTACATTTAGGTTAGATTAGGATTTTGTATTAATTGATTATATTAATCCACCGTAGGTGGAATTAAGTAAAAACGACAAACTTTGTATAACTTTGATACTTTAGAGTTAAATCATACACTTACGTACAAACAGCACGGGGTCCGCGATCTACCGCAGGTAGATTGCCTACCTAATAAATAATAATATACTGCTGCGAAAAAGTTAAGATAAGTTTTGAACACCATACACCGATTACTAAATAACGAATTGAATAAAGTTTGAGTCATATAGAGTTGGTACCTACATTTAACGGGCAATGAAGTCCAGCTATTTTTGATAAAAATATATTTATCATTATTACCGCTAGAAACATTTCAATACGTTTTCATTAACCATTTTTTTATATTTACTTGCCGATCACATTAAAAGATAAAACTTGAATAAAAAATTATACATATCAACGTCCGGAGCCAAAATAAACAACCAATCACGGGCGAAGCTGTGACGGGTCGGCTAGTTTAATAATAAAGTTGACTTATCTTAATATTTCTATTTAAATTTATTTTATTTAATCAAGTGTCGTCCAAGTTTAGACGAGCTGGGTTTGTATAGGTACTGACAAACAATTAAATAAAAACACACTTGTTCAGGTTACACAATTTATTATTTAGTACGCAACGCCTTGCATCGCGGTCGACCGGGTAACTAACGTCCCTCTCCCGATGGGTGCGTTGTACAATATCACCTTTATCATATTATATTCTTATCAGATTAAGATTACCACACAAGGTTTTTTTTTTATTTCTTTTTAGATTTGTTATATTCAACCACGATTTAAGATAGTATGGTTGCCCAACGAATCATGATAAAGTGTCTACTGAAATCACTATTAAAAACAGCTGGAAAATTAACCACTAGCGCTTGAATGTAACAGCGGCTATAGTTTATAAGCTCAAATACCGTGCAGAGTGGCGACTGGCGAGTGGCGCGCTGTTTAGTATAATTTTTCAAATTTTCTTTGTGATTTACGATTAAAATTATAACGAATGACTTAGAACTTAGAAGTATGTAAGTAATTAATAACAATTTTGATAAATATAAATTAAAATACTTTAATCTCTTTCTATGCTTTAGTATTTTGTAAATAATAAATCAAATAACTATTTAAAATTTATTCAGCAAAAAAAATTGTATACAAAATACAAATGTTATACCATTACATTATATAAAACACAAAAAAAAAAACTTAATAATACCACCCATCATGTACTAACCAACTTTGAAAGTTTTTTTTTAACTTTATTTTGTTTTTTATTGTTTTTGTTTAGTTGATAGCTGTATTGCCTCATTCTCATGATCAGATAGTATGTGTGATAGTATACCTATCTGTTATAATATCTGTTTGATGTTCAATGCATGGAAAATTAATATTGACATTTTTGCTAAAGAAATCTTCATATGTATCTTCAAAAACTGTAGGTGAGTTAGCAAATGTTTCAAAAGATATCTCCAATGACTTTAATAATTTAAATAAATTAGTGTTTGGATGTGTAAGGTAACCTCTACTTTTTACATTCACTAATTCTGCTGCTGTTACAGTTGAAGTTGTATTCATATTCATCGCTGTATTTTCTGTTTTTGGGGTTCTTCAAACTAGCAGCTTTAAAAATTGCATTAATCAATTCACTTTGACACTTAGGAATTTTAGAACTTTCCAACATTTCGTCTAAAGTAGATTGAGTGACAAGCTTCATTTGATTTTGCACTTCTTTTAAATGATTTTGTAAACGTCCAACTCTTACATTGGCCCTTGAATACTTTTTTTTAATTGAATTTTTAATGTTCCTTATTTTACTAATAATTTTCTTTTTACTAGGAGAAAATAATGTACGAGTATTTTGATTCCTTTTTTGACGTGACATTGTGTTTTGTATAATGTATTTCAAACGTCTACACCAGATACAGGTACTACTGAAAATGTTGAAATTAAAAAAAAAAAAATGTTTTATTCTTAGTTATATTTTTAGTTTTACTTATCACTACTGTTTTCTTTAGGAAGTATTGTACAACATTTTGAATACCACCACATGCCACTTGATTCAACTGGACTAGATGATAATTTTAAATCCCTATTTTGGAACAATGGCGCCGCAACTTGACACATTGGCATAATATCAAAGAGTTTAATAAATTTTTCCAAGTCGCTGTATGTGTCTAGTTTATTCAAAAATACCAATTTATGAAATGAAATGACCATCTTGCTAACTTTATTTTTTAAACCAACTTCAGTATGATCAGTATCATAGAACCATTTTACTGGTATATTTAATAACTTCATATTACTCATAACAGATTGAAATAAAGTAATTTGTTCTACCTTTTATGCAAAAATAAATAATAATTATAAAAATAGGAGATATAAAGGTTTTAAATAAGTACATAGATACTATAGTTATAATATAGTCATATTATGTATAATAATAATAATATGACACCAGAGTACCAGACACTTTAATATTGGTATACACTGTGTTTTAAATTTTATACTTATAACCTTTTTACGCTTGGGCAATGGAGATTTATTAAGTGTATCAGAATCTGAACCTTTTGATATATAACAATGATCTTTATTTACAGATGATATTATATCATTGGTATCCACAGTATATTCAGAGTTTGGGCATTCTTGAATATTATTTATTTTTTCATTCTTAAATAAAATATTGTATAAATTAGTTAGGTTTAGGTACTAGATACAAAAATTCTTAGAGTTTATGTTGTTATATTATTATTTAACTTGTCGTTTTTTAACGTTATTTAGTTATAAATTCTTACCAAAATATTCGACTCGTTATTGTTAACAATATATAAATTCACTGGAATAGCTCCATCTCTAAGTCTAGGTCTTTTTAGACACACCTACAAATATATTTACATGTTATATTTTTACCTATAGTTGTATCAGTTCATAAATATACCATACATATATTTATAAGTAATGGTACTAACCGTGTATTTATTTATTCCATTTCCAGATTCCCATGTGTTTATTACATCATGTGTCTCAAAATGGTTACGACAAACACGAGAATTATTAGTTAAAGGAATACCCAAGACATTTTCCCATTCAGACCGTAAGGTAATATTCAATGGAACTTTGAAGGAACTAATCTTTGCATATTTGTCATGTGAAGGACAATTAGGTATACAACACGACATTTTAATTTTAAAAACGATTAAATAATTTCAATAAAATTAAGCATAATATATTTAAACTTTATGAATAATAACATTTTTGTTATATCTTGTCAAGATGTAAATTTGTATTTATCATGGACGATAGATCTATTTACTAAGATAATAGATAGTTATTATAATTTTATAGTGGAATATTTATCATGATTTAAATCGTGGTTTTTTTAGGGGTCTATGAGAATTAAGAATAATATCACATAATAGATTTATTCTGTATTACTGCGGTAATAGGTAAATATTTGATATTAGTAAAGCGCGGGAAAAAATATTAAGCTCGTAAATTATGCTTTTATATTGGCACACATCATGTCGCAAGTGCTAGTGGTCAATTTTCCAGCTGTTCTGGTTATTTAATTTGGTTGCCAGTTTAAAACGATCTTATCATAGGTCGTCGGGCAACCATACTATCTTAAATCGTGTATTCAACCAAGGTTTTTTATCAAATATAATTTTTTCAGTGTAGATAATAATAATAAATAAAGATAAGATCTTAATTTTGTTTCAAACTATATAAATTCCTTAAGTTGATAAGTGATAATTAGAAGATTGTTAAAATTTCATGTATCAGATATTGTAAGCTAATAAAATGTTAGCCCCTGGAAATGAAAATTGAGGTTTGCTATTATTTTCTATTTATATGCTAACTACTTGTACTTGTTTTGGAACGATCGGACAAAGTCGGTGGTCTGACATTATTTTTAAGGAATTCACTAAATAAGCATTTTTTTTTTGCCAACTCAAAAAAAAGATTTGCTATTATTTGCTAACTACTGGTGCTTGCTCTGAAACGATCGGATAAAGTCGGTGGGTTACCTGAACTTGGCCCACCTTATTAAAAAAAAATGTATAACTTCTACAAAATTGCCAATTTCTGGAACAATTAATTTGCTAAAATTTGGTAATTGTTTGCTAAATGTTGGTATAGGTTTGGATCGTAATATGTACATTTAGTGGGTCAACTTCACGGAGGTGGGTGTTGAAATTTTGGAAATGTGATTACAAATTTGTAAAAATTATATAATAAATTTTGGTACCAGTTTTTTGAGTACAATTCCTTACCTGCCAGCGTAATGCACTCATTTTAACTATAAAAAAAATTAACATAATTTTGTTTCCATTACAAAAGTATAAACATTTAAAATTTAGAAGCTTATAAATTGTAACTTTGTTATTTTAATGTTTTTTAGTGTTGGTAAGAGAAACATAGTTGGTAAGAGAGAGATTATATTATATATTTATATATATTGTTACCATATTATATTAAATTTTCAATCTTTTTTATTCACAAACATAAATGTTATCATACATGAATCAAAAAAATGAAAATTTTAAATGTGTATAAATATTAAATACCACAAAATATATTGAAATTTGTATCATGTCCAGAATATGCTATTACTTAAAAATATTTAGTGAATAACTCAAGTCTCTGAAATTTTTCATTTTTGAATTAAATGCAAAAAAAACGAAATTAATTCTTACTAACTCAGGTTTAAAATGTGTTAATTTTTTACCAAATTTTTGCTTTTGACCCCCAATATTACTAACGAAACCAGAAATGATACCAGAAATCAATCTCTCTAAATTGAATCATTTTTCTCTATAAAAATTGTTTTATTTATATTATTGTATTTTTGTGCCCGAAGACAATTCGTATAGAATTAAGTATTGATATAGAAATAAGTTATTTTGTTATAATTCTAAAAGTTTCTTATAAATTATAACTTTAACTATTTATTTCAGTATAATGTACACAATATATGTATATTAAATTGTCATTACAAGTGTAAGCTGACAGTTAATAATCATCTTTCGTATTATGATTTATCAATGAATTCAAATTTAATACATTCATTATACAGTTACCTATTTAATGACAAAGTACATCCAAAACCTACTATATGGAGTGTTTTGATTTGGTTTTCTAGATTATTTTAAATAGTTATTTAGAATTTAGTAAAGAACCAAAGTGGCATCTTGAAAATTTTCTACCAGAAACAACACTCAAAGTTGAAGGGTTTTAACACAAACATTTTTATTGCTCCTATACGCACACAAAAAACAAACAAGGTATTGTAAAACCAATGCATTCTCACCAGTTCAAAATGCATAGACTAAAATACGACGGTCCTTGAGAGAGACTGTATGGTAGTAATATACAATTACCTAATGTAATAGGCCAATTTTATTTGAACTACCTATTCAATAGTATTATAAATTATAATACTATTGAATAATTAAAATATTAATTATATGAAAAATGGTTATTTTCTTGTTCTCTTGGAAAGGTTAATGGTACATAATAGGTAGTAAACTTTTAAATTGTATAAAATAACATTTTATAATGATTAGTTGTTTTATCAATTCATTATTTTTAGCTGTTTGAATAATTTTACATCGATTTTCACATGTATTAAATATAATGTTTACCAATAAAATATTGGGTATTTATTGTAATATATTCTTAAAAATTTAATTTTTTTAATATGTGGATTAAACTAGTGTAGGCAATTGATATAATTATTACAAATAATGTAAAAATAATTCGACTTTTAAATAATAGGCTTATAATAGGCTTGAGAAAATATTTTATAAAACCACATTTAGAAGTAAAGATTCAATATAATATAGGTACAATCATATGTAATAATATACAATAATTGAATAATATATAATAATATTATACTAAACTGATTCTGAAGTAGGTAAATAAAAAAAACGTATGGCAAATCTACTTAACCAAGCTAAAATATTCTTAACAACTTCTCTACTTCGTAACCTTGTGTTTGTAGAAAAGATAATATGATTATGATTTATCATAATAGTTGTTTTGAATATAGCTAAAAATAACAATAAAAAATTATAACGCAGTAGGTAAGTGCTTATCATAATAATATTATATTTAATTATTTTTGTAATTACCTACCTACGAGGTATGTGTTTTTTTATTCGAAAAGCATTGTTTATTGTACCTACTTTGTTTATTTGTTTATAATGTTTGTTCATTAGCATTTATAGTAATAATTTGCACTAGTTATTTTTAATGTTTTTTTTTTTATTAAGTTTTCTAAAATGTTAAAACTTAAGATATTATTTTCCTATTCGAGTATTAGCTGTGTACAGTTGCGTATCGGCAAAGTGTATCCACGAAGATTTCACGTAGTTATTCGAATAAAAATTAAATTTAAAATTGATAATACTCCAATTTTCCTGATGCCTTATTTTGTTATATAAGCACTATCTACCTATATTTTACATATACTCTGGTATGTAAATTAGAATGTGAATGTAGGTACCTATACAAATTAGAGTGTTCCAGAATATAGGAAATCCAAAGGCGAGGTTAACTATGGTGGCATCTATGACTTTCTCCAACAGCGGCCGCTCGGCGGGGTACGACGGCGTCAGGCGTCAGGCCAAGGCTTTTCCGCTCGTCCGTTACCGGTAATTATTATATCATCAGTGACTTACAATGACAACTCGCCGGCGCCGAGGACGACGACTATTAAAAAGAAACAATACAAATATCGTTGCCGTTGACTCATTATATCAGTTGTAACTCATATAATAGAATATTGTAATAACTCATAACTCATAAGTAATATAGAAAATAGTACCAAGATACCAATAGAGTCTCAGAATGTGAAACGAATTATTTTGATTTATGATCAACGATCACTGACCGTTCTCATTGTCAACCAACTTTATAATAATATTATTTAAAATTTAAATAAATTTA
>NC_042493.1:16806589-16812131 GCF_005508785.2 Acyrthosiphon pisum
TAATTAATAATAATTAATTAATAATTTATAATTTATAAAGTTATAGGTAAGTATAGAAAATACATAATTATTCGCAATGACGTGTTACTGCTGTCGATGAAAAAAAGCCCCGGAAAAAATTAGCTTTAATTACTTAGATAAATATATTTGAGTCTTTATGTACATAATGTTATAAACCATACCTATATTGTGTGTCAAAAACTCCTGTATCACCCTTGTTATATTCATAGCAAACCATATGGTTTTACTTAATATACTTACTCATTGTATTAGGTAATATATTATTTTATAAGAATTAATACTTATTTAACTGTGTGACTATATATTCATAGACAATTTTGTTTTATGATTTAACTGTGATATAACTATAGTTTCGACAATATTATATTATATAATTATATATTTATTAATTATATATTATATGATAGCCTAATGAAAAACTATGTTAGTGTACACCTATTGTTATTAAATAATATTAAAGTTATACAAAATAAAACTAGATTTAAATATGAAATTAAAAAGAAGTGGATAAGTGGTTGATGCTCAGCTGTGCAGTAGGTTAGGTTAGGTAAAATTGCAATAAGTTAGGTGTTAAATTGTACCTATATAAATGATATAATATCATTGTATACGAAAAACCATTCAGATTGGAGACATCGAAGTAATATTATTTCATATTTGTATATAATAATATACTTTAGAAATTTCAAGTACCCGTGAATAATATTTTTAAATTACAATACAAAACTAAAATTGTAATTCTACGTTTAAATATTTAATTCCGACCCAATTTGAACAATATTTACAAAAAAAAAAGAAATGTGTTTATATATTTTTTTAGATTTTTTATTTTTTTGGTTACAGAATAGGCACCTATCTGTGATACGGATACCTATCTTGTTTTAAGTGTTGTTAAATGTTAAAATAAATAATAAATAATATCAATAACTAGAGCGAAATCATTGAATATATTTTAGTGTAGGTTGGAAATCCACTTTTCCTGTGTTTTTTTTTGCAAAGTGATTTTATTTCAGATTTTTTTTCCCAGGTTTTATTTTTCGATTAATCCGACTTGGTCGATATAAAAAAAGTATACTTATCGGTGTAGATGGTGAACGGGTAGGGAGGTGTAAAAGACAATATATTCAGTATTTAAAATTGTAGGTCTATGTATCAGTTTCATTCAACGTGCTAGAAGCCCAAGGCCTTAACCAAATAAACCATTAATTGCCCGTGTACCTACCGTATGATAGATAAATGGACAATCATTAGCTCTAAATCGAAATATAATACGGGTACTGTAGTACAGTTTTTTTTAATGTTCTATATCTATGACTAACGGCCAATAAGTGACCCTTTGCAGTCCCTTAGACAATTATCTGAAAAAAACAAATATATAATAAACGCTATTAATCTTTTTTTAATTTTTAAAAACGCGAAAATAGGCATTTTTAAAATAATTGATTTATAAATGTATAACATGGAAAAACAATTTTGAATTCGATTGAATTTTGAATGAATGAAAGTACCTACTTATATTTTCAAAAATGTACCTACGTCAGACAAAATTATCAATACTAGAATAGTACCTATTAACAACTATGGATATTCATTTGATTTTAATAAAGTAGGTACATACTATACAAAAACACATTATTCCTTTATTATGTATAAAAATGGTTTACAAATATAAGCATCTTAAAATTAAAAAATAACAATAATACATTACTGTTTTAGCGTCTAACTATAGGTAATATTATTATAATAATATTTTAAATGTATATTACATATAACGTCACAATTGTTATACATTTGAAAAAATAAAAAAAGGTGGGCAAGTGGATGTCGCTCTGCTGTACAGTAGGTTACAAGGGGTTCACTGTATAATGGATAGTATTAAATTTGAATTCAATGATATAATATCACTGTATAAGAAAAACGATTCTGAGCGAAGACGGTATATATCAGTCTAGGTATAAGACATATTATATACTTATCTATGGTATAAAAAAAAAATATTGACCTATAATAAGTATCTATAATAAATTCCAAATTAATCATATCACAATATCCGTTAGGTACTTATAACGCGTTATACATCAACAACAAATCTCGGTACTGTCATAGATATAATATAAAAGTATACTTTAGAAGTTTCAAGTACCAACGAATAATATTATACATTCACAACAAAATAACCAAAATAGTAATTTCTTCCAAATCTGAACTCAAAATTACTATAAAAATAAACGGTGCTTCTGTATTTTTTAGATTTTTTGGTAACAGAATTAACTACTTACGTGGAATCTTGTTTTAAATTTTCAAGCCTTAGATATAAAAGTTGAACATTTTATACATTTTTAACCACAAAATAATTATTCAATTTTAAATTTGATAAATTTTGTCAAAATTCGTTTTTAAAATGCTTATAAAAAAAAATTGTGCCTATGTATTTTTAATATTTTTCAACTTATTCCACTTTTTGGCCCAACAGATAAAACTTTATTGATATTTATAGAAAAAAAAACCAAAAAAATTGAAAACTGAGAATGTCCGTAAACAGCTCAAAAAGAGTCAAAATATTTTCAAAATTTTATGGTGTATAGAAAATGAAAATATTAACATTCAGTGAAATTTTAAAATATCTACAGTCATTAGTTTTTTAATTACAATAAAATAAGAAAATCGTCACATGAGAAATCGAGCGAGTATCAAATGTTGTAAAAATATGAACTTCAAACGCTCATTAAAATTTAATTTGACTTTTTTGTAGACATTTTTTTTTTTGATAAAGGTAAACAAACTTATGAGGAATCTTGCATTACATTTTCAAATTTTACATTTAAAAAGAAAAATTTTTACGAATTCTTAATTCAAAATAATTTTGCTAATTTTCGTGATTTTTACATATTTTGTCAATTTTTTAACTTTATATGCTAATATAAAAAAAACTGTGACTAAGAAGTTTTAATATTTTTCATCTGTCTTTAAAATAATACATTAGGATTGTTGAATTAAATTTTCAAGTATTTTTACTCAACAAATAAAGTTTTATTGACATTCATAGAAAAAAAACGTAATAAATCGAAACTGAAATGTCCGTAAACAGCTCAAAACAAATCAAAATATTTATCATGTATAGAAAATGGAAATATAAACAATCCAGTGAAAATTGTATGTATCTACAGTCATTTGTTTTAAAGTTACACCAAAAACCAAAATCAATTTTCTCGAAAACAGATTTTGCGTAAAAATTCCCGTTTTTCTTAATTTTTCTTTTGTTTTTCACGGCGCTTTTGAAAACTATTGGAAAAATTTTACTTTTGACCCCCCAAAGTACCAACTAGATTCACTTTCCTATCAGAAAAGATACTGTTGAAGAAAATCAAAGCACTTTTACTGTCGTAAAAGGTGATGACAGACACAAAAAAATAAAAAATAAAAAAACACACATCAATGTAAAATCAATACATTCATCGTTCCACTCAGAATCTAAAAGTAAAACCTAAAATAATGAAAAACAAATAAACAGCCCAAACTTTTTTTTGACAAAATGTCGCAATCAAACAATCCATTACACATTTTAAATAATATTTTAGCTTTTTATAGATTGGGCAATATGACCTAGCTGTTCCCAATTGAAAGTGTTATATTTTAAATAGTCATAATAAAACAATGACGAATGGATCATCTCAGGAATGAATTTTTCGGATCCTTGTATAAAATTTCCTATATTGGTCCCTTTTTTATAATTAATAAAATATCATAATTGATAATTGATTTATGACATAAAATGTTTCCTACAATTATTAAGGCATTTAAAAATTGGTCATAATATACAATAGTTTTTTCGTTGTAGCTTGTGTTAAATTTCCGATAATTTAAGGTACCTACTGCGAGGTTCTATATGGTATATTACTATAGTATAATAACGGTATAATATGGTATTATACAAACAAGAAATAAAATACCGTATTTCAACATCATTACATAGTATACTAATTAGGCCTATATGAGTATTATTTATAAGTAAATACAAAGTACATTAGTTTAATTCATATGATATGATCATTGCTTGTCATTTAAAATCGAATAATACACTATTCATAATAAAAAAAAGGTGGGTAAGTGGATGTCGCTCTGCTGCACAGTAGGTTAGAAGTGGGTCACTGTAATGAATGGTGTTAAATTTGAATTCAATGATATAATATCATTGTATAAGAAAAACGATTCTGATCGAAGACGGTCAGACAGTGATATTACCAAATATATTTGATGATATTATTGTGAATAAAGTAATTTACCTAATTACGTGGAACCTTGTTTTAAATTTTCATTAATTAACATTTTATAAATTTTTAACTCCAAAATAATTATAAATTATTAAATTTTAGATACAAATCAAATTTAAGACGAGTAATTTATAACTTATAACTTATAAGTATTTAAATTTTTGATGAGTTGACTGGCGGAGTATTAGTTGACTCACATTTTGCGGGGTAACTGCGTGCTACTCCACTCCTTTCATCTAAACAGTACATTTTAAATAGGTACTTATAACTCATAAAATTACTCTTCCTAAATTTGATTTGTATCTAAAACTGTGTTTTCCTAACCTATGTCAATCAAAAAAGTAAAAACTTAAAAATATAGATATATTTTTTTAACGATTAGAAACCATATAAAAAATGTGGATAATGAGTGATAAATTATAAAATAACCACTCAGTATATCAAGATATTTGAAACTTGATTTTTATTATAATGTATAGTTATCGTTATTCATTAGGCTTGGGAGGGATTAACAGGACGTCGCACCCGCGTACAGTTGTCTGCGTCTTACGCACGTTATTATCATGTAGGTAAGGGTGCTACTTAAATTTTTTTTTTTTACATTTCTTACCTTACCTCAGGTTCTATTTACCTTAAAAACTATTTTGATGAAGTTTCAGAATTCTGAGTCA
This sequence comes from Acyrthosiphon pisum, assembly GCF_005508785.2. Classification (NCBI taxonomy): domain Eukaryota; kingdom Metazoa; phylum Arthropoda; class Insecta; order Hemiptera; family Aphididae; genus Acyrthosiphon; species Acyrthosiphon pisum. Next base: position 16,811,553 of record NC_042493.1, read on the forward strand.
AGTTTTACTGGTCACTCAATGCATTTTAAATATATAAATATTGAAAATTAATAATTTATTATTTTCCGTCAACTCTTTACATAAATGTGAATATTTTTAATACTTTTGCATTATGTTAGATACAAAATAGTTATAAAATTAATAATATAAACAAAAAAATATTAGGCATTTAGAGATTTTAAAGTGTTTTTTGTTTGGGTTAGGATACTGTTGACGATGTTTTTCAACGACTTGCAGTAAAAACTGTTTTTGCTCCTCTTGATTGGTCAGAAGTCAGAACTGAATTAAAAGATGAAATTAAAGACACTCCTCGCTCTGCTATGTCATTCACAAATTTTAATGACCCCATTGTTTTCTTTCCACTTATTAGTTTCCCATGTGCTTGGATCAGTTCGTAAAAAGTTTTTTTTAATATTTAATGCATCAAATAAATGTATGGTTTGATTTGTCACTAAATCTGATAACTTCTTCTCAGCCAGTTCTACTGCTCGTATTTTTAATTTTTTTGCTTTACCTTCATCGCTTCCTAAATTTGACAAAGCTGATACCATGCTCAATTTATTTTCATATGAATCATTG
>NC_042493.1:16812181-16813913 GCF_005508785.2 Acyrthosiphon pisum
CCAAATGTCTGATATAATTAGAGAAATTAAAAAAGAGAGACTCCAATGGGCAGGACATGCATGGAGAAAGGAAGGAACTCTAATTCTTAATAAGGAAAAATTATGTGCTATATATCATACATTTTTAGATCATGATTTATTAACAAAAGAATATCTGCATTTCTGTCTTATATATGATAAGTTTAAAAACACTAAATTAATACCAACAGATCTACACGCAGCAGCTAGTTTTTCTTCTACTTCAGAAACGGAAGATGAATACGAAGTTGATGAAAATCTTGATGAAATATTCGACTTCCATAAAAGAAGAGTATTGAATCCATATAACATGGATAGTATGAAGACAGTGTTCAAAACATTTCAGGATAGTCGATTATCTGGTATTTTTCCAATATTAAACACCAGTCTACTCATAGCATTAACTCTTCCAGTAACCAGTGCATCTACAGAAAGATCATTTTCTAAATTAAAATTAGTGAAAACCAGACTTCGAACAACAATGTCACAGGAGAGACTGGAAGATCTTATTATGATTAGCTGTGAACGAAATATTGAAGTGCAGCATGAAGATATCTTAAAAAATTTTGCACAGCAAAGTACTGTATTAGCCAAATATTTATAATAAAATCAAAAGTATTTACATTTTTCTTTAATGATAACTGATAAATAAGTATTTCGTATTTTAATATTTTATAAAATTATGCTACAAATAAAAAATAAAAAAAACATGTATTTATTAATTTTATATTAATCTTTGGCAAGAAATATTTTTGTAGCTGTATAGTGTTATCAAAATATATAATTTATCATGTAATATATATGTATAATGGCAATCATTAAACAATTTTTCTTAAATACTTAAGGAACGCTGTCTTAAAAATATTGGAAGTGTATGGCAATTGATGATTGGGAAAATCACATGATTAGTTGGTGTAGGGGGGGGGGGTCAAAAATTGTTTTTCAATACTGAGCAACACATGAAAAATTTTATGTAGCCGCCACTGGCTATGCCTAAGTTAGTTACAAACCTATATTGAGATTGACTATTTACCTAAATATCTTGCAAATAGTTTATTTTAAATCACAATTATTAAATAATTCTTAAAGAATTGCAACTGCTAAATTCAAAATTTTCATGTGATAACTATCAATATAGCCTATAGGGAACTTATGATTCAAATTTAAAGTTATAAAAATTAGTAATAAGAAAAAATTATTGAGCTCTTGTAAATTAAACCTATATCAATTATTTCAATTATAAGTACTAATGCATATTTTACTTAACTTTAGAGGACTATAGTTAATAAACTAACAATCCAAAATTTATGATTTGACTGTCAACATTTTCAGGAAAAAAATTTTTACCGGAATCCTTTAAAAAATATAGTAGGTACCATTTGAAAAAATAAAGTTGATTTTGCTATTGGTACACCTGCGTGTTTAAAAACTTTTTTTTTTATTGATTTATTCTTTGAAAATGTTTCAGCACACCAGGTGTTATTACAAATATATTTACAATTATAATTTAACCTTTACATTTAAATTGATGATAGTAATGATATAATATATTAGTTCATGGTAATAAGTTTAAGTTTATGTTATATGTGATAATAATAGTAATAATAATAATTTATACAATAAAATATAATATTAATAGGTTAGTATGTATTAATATATTGGTTTATTTTTCATCTTCTGATGAGGGCTCTTCGTTGGCCGTTGGGGTATGTCT
>NC_042493.1:16814013-16814252 GCF_005508785.2 Acyrthosiphon pisum
TTTATTAAGAGATATAGGTACCCACAAAGTTTTAGTAGTTTAAGTTTTTACGTTTGTCTTAATTGTATACAAATCATTACCCTATATAATATAGGCTCCTAAATATGCATTTATTATGTTTAGTATAAATTAACTTAAGTGCACATCCAATTGTTTATTTTATTTTGTTTTTAGTATTTGTCTAGCTATTTATCGTTATACAATGTGGTGTGTAGTTGTTTTTAAGGATGATAATTCGG
>NC_042493.1:16814302-16816672 GCF_005508785.2 Acyrthosiphon pisum
GCCATGGCAATTAATAGGCACTCAACCCACATCACGTTCTAGGCGAAAAACTTCTATTTCATCCGGAGTAAAACGCATTCAAGCTGGTCGACCATCAAATGTAGAAAAAAATAAAAATATTAAACGTCAAAGAAAACATTGTTTAGCCTTAAATATAAATGAAAATGTTCCTAATTCTAAAACACATTAGAAACAAATATCCATCAAAAGTTTTGCCAGAGTTATTGTTTTACAGTACAATTTATTGTGTTTTTATTTGATTTTTTGATAAATAATTTAAATTAAGTCATTGATATTTAATATATTTAATATATTTAATGAATGATTAAGTTTTAAATAATTTAATTAATATGTTTTGTAATTTATATTACCAATTAAAATAGTTTCTTTAAGGCATTACAATATAGTATTCTTATAATTACTCAATTTACCTTAATAAGTAAAAATTTCATTTGCTAAAAAAATATATTTGGTATAATATATTTTATTATTTCATTATCAGATAAATTCATTAAAAATGTATAATTAGTAAATTGTAAATTGTATAATTGGTCCCAGTATTATTTTAAACGGTGCTTACATTTTTTTTGTTTTTCAGTAACAATCATTATACTTTGTTACATATTGTGTTGTTATTTTTTGTTTATTTATATAAATTGTATTTAATTACTTTTACATTACCATATTTGGCTAGTCTATTAAGAGTCTAGAAGAGTAAAGAGTCTATCCAGAGTTTTTTCATTAACAAGCATTATATGTGTTACAGTTTTCTGTTGTTATTTTTAGTTTGTTTATATATAACATATATTTACTGAAGTTACAGTTTTTTTTTAAATTATATTTATAAAATTGTATTGTCTACTTTATATTCAATTACTTAATGACTAATAAACAGATCTTTTTTCATTAGCATGACTTCCATTAGATCACACCAACTTATATGCACAACTATTAATAAAGTTTAAGCCACTTATAATTTTATATTACCAATTATAAAATATACAAGTATGTATTATAAAAAAAATAAATATAATATGATATAATATGCAATATGCTATTATAAGTAAAATTGCTTTAAAAGTAAAAAGCAAGTACATTTACTGAAGTAGGTAGATACTATGTTAGTTTTGTAGGATCTAAAAAAGTACTAGTAGATTATTACATTATATTATTACTATAATAATAATAATATATTATAGTTTTTATTTTAATTTTTTTTAAAGAATATATATAATAATAATATAGATATATATATATATATATATAATTTTCATATTATCATATAAAATGATATTATCTTTATTGTTTAACACTTTTGTTACATATTGTGTTCTTATTTTTTGTTTATTTATAAATAACATATATTTACTGAAGTAACGGTTTTTTTAAAATTATATTTATAAAATTGTATTGTCTACTTTATATTCAATTACTTAATGACTAATATATAATATTATAATATATTATCTATATATATAAAAATGAATGTATGTCAGTGTGTCTGTGTGTCCATGTTACCATGGTTTGATCCCGTGCACCTCGTCGCCCATTAAAAATACCTACTCCATATGTATTAATCTCTAAACGTTAATTAACATAATCAAAAAGGGATTATTATTCCGAAAGGGATCCATTATTCCGATGGCCACGCTTGGGTGTGTGCTGTAATTAATATCGGCATCATAGTGTAGTGCACAAAGGCTCAATTCGGTGGTTCGTCTGGATCGAGCACCCATTACTCGCATGGTCCCCAATCTTGCTTCTCGGTGCTCGTCTGTCTCAGATGAGCGGACCCGTGACTGACATTCACGGTTTGTCCTCACTCTGGTTTCTCTTTGCTCGTCTGTCCCGGATGAGCGGGCCAGGGACTGACGTTATCGGTCGGTACTCAACCTGGCTTCTCTTTGCTCGTCTGGCTCGGATAAGCGGGCCAGGGACTGACGTTCTCGGTTGGTCCTCAACCTGGCAACCTGTTTCCGCGGCTCGTGTTTCCCGCTTCTTGCGTGCTAGAACTGCGGGACTATTTATCGATCGTTTGTTGTTGGGCATAATAAATTAACTAATAATAGTAGAAATTCTTATAATAGTTGCAATTGAATTCGGTTATAAATATGAATCGTTGGGCACTATAATAAATAACAAACATTTTAAACCATTGGCAACCAATAATTATTATTATTATAGCTTTGAAACCCACGGTAACTATTTAAAAACAAAAAGGTCCATAAGTTTCAAAATTTTATATAATTGATTGCCATGGGTAGATGGACACACCCGTACTATATCTGATCCTGTGCAATTCGTTGCCCATTAAAGACCTATAATTATAAACAACACTCATGGTAACCTTGGTAACCATAGTAACCATGG
>NC_042493.1:16816722-16817983 GCF_005508785.2 Acyrthosiphon pisum
TTTAATAATAATGATGAAATACGTATATCGATCCAGCAAACGGATGTCTATCCATATCTACACGAAAGCTTTATTTTTTTGGAAGGGATAATTACTGATGCTTCAAAGTGAAACTATCTTATAACGGTTACTCTTACTTTTTTGAGCAAATACGGTTGGAAATCAATGGGATAGAAGTAGATAGCATGCGTGTTCTTGGAATCACTAGCTCGTTGAAAGGTTACTTATCCGGTACGCCAGACAACAACAATTGTTATGAAATTGCTGGCTGGAATTTTGAAAACGCAACGCAATCGGAAAATGGCAAAGGTGAATTTAGTGCTTGCATTCCATTGAAATATTGGTTAGGATTGTTTGAAGACTATAAAAGAATATTAGTGAATTCTAGATTGGAATTAATATTAACCCGAAGTCATAGTGATTTAAATGCTTTACAAGTTAAAAGTGGTGCAACTGCCACTGAAGGTAAAGTCACCTTAAATAAAATAGTCTGGAAGGTCCCACATATAACGGTCGACGATGAAGAAAGGTTGAAATTATTGAAACTTATAGAAAAAGAAAAAAGTTTGTTTAATCCTTTTAGATCTTTTGAAACTTTTGAATATCCTGAACTCGGAACCACTAAAATAATAAAAAATCTATTACCTATTACATAACTTGTGTTCTGTATTTTAAATAATTATTTCATTTTAGTAATAAGGTTTGTTGAGAAAAAAAACCATTTAGCATGTACACTGTAAAAATTTGGACAAAACTGACTTTGAGTGTGCAAACTCTTCATAATTTTTATACGGTAAAATTATTGTGTCCAAGGCGGACATCCTCGCTTGAACGGTGTTAAATTACCGTGGTGACACAAAAAGTAGACTGTGAACATACAAATGTATACTACTGACGTTTTCTAGGACATTGTGGTAAAATATATTTTACTTCTTCGTCATTATCACTTATACTTTTCTCACTACTGCTACTATTACTAATACATAATACTGTATGTTTTTCGATTTCTAGACGTTCGCTTTAATTTTTTTTTTCTTGATATTATTTTTAAGTTTTTTCAATACATTTTTTTTCATTAATTAACAATTTTTTATCAAGTGCACCCATCGATCCTCGTCTACCCTTCTCTCTTTGTGCTTTCAAAAATTCAATGTCTTCTTGTAGCTTAATTAAATTCATAGCATTGGCATGGGCAACATCAAACAAATTGTCTAAATTATTTAAAAATGGTTCACTTTCATAACCTGTGTCTCTGTTTGTC
>NC_042493.1:16818033-16818500 GCF_005508785.2 Acyrthosiphon pisum
TGGGTTAGGATACTGTTGACGATGTTTTTCAACGACTTGCAGTAAAAACTGTTTTTGCTCCTCTTGATTGGTCAGAAGTCAGAACTGAATTAAAAGATGAAATTAAAGACACTCCTCGCTCTGCTATGTCATTCGCAAATTTTAATGACCCCATTGTTTTCTTTCCACTTAGATATTCTTTATTAGTTTCCCATGTGCTTGGATCAGTTCGTAAAAAGTTTTTTTTAATATTTAATGCATCAAATAAATGTATGGTTTGATTTGTCACTAAATCTGATAACTTCTTCTCAGCCAGTTCTACTGCTCGTATTTTTAATTTTTTTGCTTTACCTTCATCGCTTCCTAAATTTGACAAAGCTGATACAATGCTCAATTTATTTTCATATGAATCATTGTTATCAAAAAAAGATAGACCTACTAATGTTGGGCTCAAGTACCACAAATGACGAGAAAAACCTTCTAAAGCT
>NC_042493.1:16818600-16825137 GCF_005508785.2 Acyrthosiphon pisum
TTATATATTCAAGACAATCTTTCTCAATCATAGTTAGTTGCACATTTTCAGACTCCGTCTATAATAATAAAAATTATAATATATTTCATGTGAGTATTTATGAAAAATATTGGTAATTCAGTATAATAATATGTTATTAATTAGATACTATTTACTCAGAGCTGTTAGTTTAATCAAGAAAAATTGCTTACCTCCATTTCAAACTTTTTTAGTAACTCAAACTCAACACTGGTGTCTTGTAGTTCAAAATTATCTGATGTACCAAAATCTGACTCGATATGTGCAACCTCTTCGTTTAGTATATCATTGTCAGGTAATGTAAAGTCTTTAAAAATTTTGGATTGTTTTAATGTATTAGAACTTAGACAATCTACTAATAAACTTTCATCGCCTCCTGCAGTATTACTGTTAATTGAGAAAACAGTGTTGGAATGTTTTCCTAAAATGTACCATCTCAAGCTGGAATAGTAATTATTAAGCATTTTTTGTTACCTAAGTAGTTATGTAATTTAATGTACAAACTTACCAATGCTTAAACTCTAGAGCAGTCAATTGATACGATGATGTCATCATGCCTTTTAAATAACTGAAGAGTGCTTCTAGAATATCTTGATTCAACCTTCTAGTCAAAATAAAAGATATTCCTTCATATCTGGATTTCATGTCTTCAAAAAGTAACACAATTGATTGATTTGATACTAAAATACCTATTAAATGATAATTGTGTATTAAACGGTACTTACCTAGTTTAAGAGTGTTGATAGTTAAATATAGTTATTAATTTACCCTTTTGAAATGGTTTTAGAGTTGTACATGCTTTATTCCCTTTCATATGCACTCGCATATTTCTTATGAAATCATTCATTTCATTTAAAACTTTGGTTTGATGTTCAATATCCAATCCAAAACCTTTAACATTTTTTTCATATGGCCTTTGGGTATTTGTAATGTCAAACCAATCATTGATAAGCTGTATTATGGTAGCACACTATATACATTTGGTAATTAATATATTATGAGTTATATCGTTGATTTTTATAGTTCAATTTCAAATAAATAATTTCATCTTAAAGTTTATTATATTGTATTGTTTTATATTTAAATATTTTATTAAAAATTACCTCTTTCCAATTGTAGTTACTAATCATCGATTTTTCTCCACAGTATGTCAATGCTTTTGCTAATGAGTTTGAAAAGAATTGTGCTGCCATTTTCACGTTTTGCCGTTGAGTGTCCATGACATTAATGTGATTCTCCGAAACTTTATAGGCATATGATAAGTCACCTTTGCAAATCTTAAGGTATTCAAGTATAACATTTTTCCCTATGTATTTGCCATTAGGCAAAACAAAACCACTGTCTAAAAAATGATTTCTTGCCAATTTTAAAAGGTGGGGAATATCAGCCAACATATAAACATTATTATTTGTTATAGGATGTGTAAAAAATGTGTTCTCTGTTGTGATATTCAACGATTTCCACAATCCTATATTTTATGGACCCATATCAGATACTACAGCCACTACATCAAATCCACATTGATTTAATTTTGTTATGATGGTTAACAACAAATCTTTCGTCATCGGTGTATCGTAATCATAAAATATGGATTGTTTCCATGCGGCAAAAATACCTTAATTAATGAAGTACCTATATATTATTATATATTTATTATTTTATTTTATTATATTAATATGTACCTATTGTAATGTTTTACCCCTAGCTAAAACAGTCTGTACACATTTGTACGGTCCTAAAACCTGCTGATTTTTTTTATCGAAACGCAGTCTGTGTGATATGTAGGTCTCATCAAATGAAATAACAGTTACCTTATCTTTGGCACACATAAATGAATATCAATAATCATGATGTCTTATAATTCTTAGTTAAAAGTTGTTACCTTTATGTTTTAGTAATGATAATACATCAGTAAGGATACCTCGATCAATATTTAGTTTTCCTGCCCATGAACGCAGTATCGATATTGTTAATAATTATTAATGCAACGGTCAATAGATAATTTATAATTGTCATTAAATTTACTTACCAGGTAATGGATAATGCATTTTTAAAAGAAATCTAAGCTTTTGGAGAAATACTCCTTAAACTTATAGCTGATGAGATATCATCATTGGTCCATTTAGCTACACGCTTTTTTTATTTAATATCAGTTTGATTTGTGTAGGAGAAAAAATTGTCGAAAACACATCGTTACATTTTTTTTCAAACTCTAAATTCATATTGTCTTCTAAAAATAGTATTTTATTCTTTTGGCTGGTAATTATATGATTTAAATATTTTTCTCTTTTGGTCAGTTCTTGATTCTTAGATTCTATGATGTCCAATAGTTTTTTCAGTCTTTAAAATTAAGATTAAAGAAAATTTTATATTTTGTATACGGTTATATTAGATTTGCATTGCATTTTAAAAATATATAGTTATGATACTTTTATTACATATACCTATTAATTTCAGTGTATGCCGCTTCAACCAAATCTTTGCTACATTCCAAATTAAATTCGGCAACTGATTCCTAATAATAAGAATAAAAACTTTAAAATGTATCAAATTATGATAATTAATATATTTTGTTAAGTATTTACCATAAAATTATTATTAAACAAATTATTAAAAATAAGTGAATACCATTTTGTATTGATAATATTACAAAAAAATTTGTAAAGTAAAATTTAAGTGTCGGATTATCTAAAAAAGTCATGAATAGCTTACCGTTGAACGTTCCTTAGGTACATCCGTACCCTGTTTGAAATGAACATAATTTAAATGGGATAAAAGTGTTTGTTCATACATAACGTTTTTTTCACAGAATAAACATTTCATGGTTATAATTTTATACTGTTTCTCAGGTTCATCACATTCATGGAAAAATGTTTTTTTTAGTTGCAATCCAGCGGTAAATCATATACTTATCTACTATACATACTTATCTGCCGGACGGCCGTCCTAGACACTTGGGAATTTTTTCAATATAAAGCCCAGATACACGGAAAAAAATAATTTAGTTATAGTAAATAGTTGAATACTTAGTGGTTGAATCAGCTATATTGATAGTTCTATTAACTTATTAATTTAGTAATAGCTAATAAAACTGCATAGTTAAGTAGGTATGTTAAGTTCATCCAACAATGTATAAAGTAAAAATTTGGTATTAACTACATTGTATAGTAGAGTTACCAAAATAAATCAGTAAGAATTTCCCAAACTGTTTGTATGGTTATTCCAACAATAACATTTTGGTCTGGTTACTGTGATATTAGATAACGTTTACTATACCGTGTAGTTGCACACAAGATACAACTGCAGTTTATAAACTTTTAATGTGGCGACCGCGTGATTATGCGTTGCAGCCTTGCAGGTTACAAATCAAATTTTGCTGTCACAAACTCGCAAACTCATGCGTTTATTGATTTATTCTTTATTTTTACCTAATTCTTATTTCTTATTAGTTATTTTATATCAAAATACAATAATATTTGTTACAAATTATAATAATATAATAATTACATTATGCCTACCTAAATATAACGTGTTCAACGTTTTTTTTCAATTATGGCTGATGACTTTGTGGTAAACATTTTAAATGAACTAAGATTAAGTGAAAGCGTAATACAAGTGTTTAAAGGTAAGTTAATTATTGTAAATATAACTATAAGCTTTGATAGCAAATAATCTACCTACCTACATAATATTATTGAAGTGAAATAATATTTATGATTTTTTTACAGATGAAGACATTGATCATTCTGCATTTATATGCTTAACCGAGTGTATGTTGGCTAATTTGATACCAAAAATGGGCCAGAGAGCTAAAGTTCTGAATAAAATTAATGAATTAAAAAAGTTGGAAGAAAGTAATAGTACTCAATCTGTGGTAAGTACCTATAACCTATAAACTATATCATTAGTTAAAAAATTAGTTAAACATTTAGCCGATATAGGTACTGTTATTGTTGAGTAAATTAATATTTAGTGTCATGGTACGAATCCTGATATAGGTACCCAGTTACTAGAAATAATATATAAAGTATCTAACCTTCATAGTCACAATTCATACCTATTCATTTATATTCTTAAGTATAGGATTCAAATTAATTCTCTCAGGTTATGTTTTAAATATTGACATACCTATCTAAATTAAAATTTGAGCAAATAATTTACTATCATTTAACTTTTTGTTCTATAAACTTAAAACTTAAAATTCTAAGCATTCATTTAACTTAACTAATTAAATTTAATATTTTTCATGAACTTGCTCACATTTTGTACATTTTGAATAGCTAATACATGATTGATGTACATAGATATTATGTATTTTATTAAAGCAGGTTGATTCTGGTTCTTCTAAATATAATATTTTTGACAATGGAAATTTAAGAGAAATATTACTGTTGGAAGATAATTCTGTGTTCACAAATAATTCAGCACATAATTTGTTATATGATAAGAACAATTTAATAATTAAATCATCTTCGTATGATGTTGGTTTAACTAATTTTACCAATGCCTTAAAATCAGAGTGGACCGGACACCACCATTCTGTGCACTATTGTAAAATATTATGTAAGTATGCTTTTTAAATAATAAATTCTTACTACATAGGTATTAATTAATTTTTTTTTTTAATAGGCTAAGGACAACTTATAGAACAGTGTAATAATTGTGTTTTAATATTAAATATTTATTTAATGTAAACAATTTACCTGTTTGACTAACTCCATACATTCAACTGTAAATGTTTTTTCCATTGGCTTTTGGACAATCACTGGATTTTTTTCATCATTTACGAGGTTTGTTGAATTTACCTCGGGAACCTTCTTAGACACAGAAACATTGGATTGAAGTTGTTTTAAAATATTATTTTCCAGTTTTGCCAGTTTTGTGTTCAACAGTTCATCAATGTGGTTTATAGTTACTATTTTTTCCTTGTCCTTTTTCTGTTGTAAAATATTTGTTGTATTATTACTATTAGTTTTAATATTTTAGTTTTAGTTATTAGTAGGTATTAGTAGAAATAATTGGATGTGAAGTTTATCTTACCAATTCAACAACTTTTTGTTTTAAATGTTCACCCTCTGTATGAATTGTCTCATATTTGAGTTGTAGGGTTGCACATTTCTTCGTCAATTCTTCCTGTAATTATCAATAATTAAGTTAAAATTATTTTTTAAATTAGTTTTTATTGTTACAAGTTTTGTAATTTACGTTACTTGTTAGATATGATTCTTTTATCAAACAACTTTAAACTTTAAATACTTATAACTCATAAACTACTCGTAATAATAATTATATTTTTAATTATATGTATACCAAATTTAATACAGCAATTCCAATTTCTTCTTTAAGGCTCTCATTCAATTCATTTATCTCAATATTGTCGGATTTCAAATTGGAGTTATTATTGTGTAATTCGTATATCTCCTGTGAATAAAACTATTTTAAATATAACTAATACCAAGCGTTTTTAAAATATTTAATAGCGTTTATCTTAAAAATCTAAGTAGTTGAGTAGAAATTAAAAATGCAAAATTAATTTAACACAGATATGATATAAAAATTATAGAAAAGCCATGGGGCTTATGTCCCTTTCCATGGCCACATCCACATGCCATCATTTCAACCATCCAATGTCATCCTACTATGTATTGCTATTATTTTAAACTACTTACCTGTGTCTTAATTTCCAATAATTGAAGTAATGATGAATATCCTTCTCTATAAAAATCCAATTCTGATATTTTAGAATTATTGATTGATTCAAACTCTTCAAAGGTTTTTGGATAGTTATTCATTTTTAAATAATTTTCAAATAATAAAATATTATATTAAAAAAAATATTTTATTGTACAAATAATTTAAGGTATATATTGAACATATAGACACTAGTAGTAGACTGATGTGCATAAGATGTATGTTGTAAAATGTAATGTTGTAAAATATACCATTTTAATCATGGTTAGGAAAAACCGAAATTTTATCTAAGTGCACTATTTTCATAAATGTTAACATTTTTTTCTCTGTACAAATACACTTGTATACATAGTTGAATATATTTATATTATTAAAAATACAATTTATTTTTTATTTTTAATTGTTTTTATTTTAAATACCTATCCGTTGTAATATTGTGAAAGTTGTTTAGTTATTCAACTAAACTATATTTTGTTTAGTTTTATCTATCTAACATTTTTAAATATGTACTCAAATAAAGAAAAAATTGATATGGTAAAATGCTATACTGAAATGATGATGAATACTGGAGCTGCAGAAAGGTTTGAAATTATTTTGTAAATAATAAGTTTATTTTAAAGTTTAAACAAATACATATTATACATATATCTTAGTGAAGAAAAAAATAACGGTCCAGTTAAGTGATCTACAAAAAACTAATAAATACAAATAATTGTTAAATTAAAAAATGTTATATTAAATATAGATTATACAAAAATCGGTATCCCGATCGTTCTTGTCCAGCACATTCGAGATTTTATTATTTATATAAAAATCTTGAAGAACATG
>NC_042493.1:16826590-16828658 GCF_005508785.2 Acyrthosiphon pisum
TGCTGGATTCACACCCCACCGTGTCATGTCATGTTCTGTATATTTAAATTTAATACATAGGTAACAAAATTGTCACACGTTACCTACAAGTATAATATATTCATAATCAACTTAATAACTTTTAACTACAATAACCATTGACAATGACAATAGTCAATAACCATTAGTTAAACAAAATCATACCACCATGACACGTAAATGATAATAACGTAAATATTATAATTTAAAATTTGTAATAATCATAGACCATCTTATAGACCTCATATACCACACTCTTATACCATCTTATACCACTGACCATCACGAACATGGAAAACGCTATCTTTGTTAGTGCTGATCACAGAATAACCAGAATATGGGATAACTAGATAGCGCTGTAATCGTATAGATACTCCCGCCATAATATTTACATGACATATTTTTCGGTCACCATTTAGAGTCCATAATTTTGTTATTAGATAATAGCAGGTACAAAAACCTTGGGTTGAACCATATCGTATTTATTAGTTATAACTTCTGGTCTTTACGAACGAAAAATACTATCTACTTATAAACAGTAGCACAATGTTACTTATGAGAAACCACCAAACTTTGAGGCACTGTATCTCGCTAATGGATTAACAAAAAATGAAAATTGAAAATGAAAACGTTATAATTTATAAAAAAAATAGTTTTATTATTTTATAAGATTTTTATTATGGGTTGCCATTTGAAAATCAAAAGTTGATAATAGTTTGACCAATAAATATAAGGGTGAAAAAAATTAAAGTGTTATACAAATGTAGAAAAGTATGTAACTAAAATTTTTAGAAAAAAAAAATTTGGTAAAAAGTCTATACTTTTAGAAATAATGAGTGTCCTTCGATAAAAAAATCACCCTGTATATGTACACTTTGAATTATTTAATTTATAAGTTGCCCTAATTTGCCCCGTATTAAAATAAATATTTTTTTTCTAGATGAAAGTATTATCATAAAAAATCGCTGTTTATTTGAAGTTTTCAAAAATAATGGCTTTACTTTAATATCAAGTACTTATGAATCACGAAATGCAATGATTGCTTACATAACTCATTGGCTGGAGAAAAATGGAATTTAGAAGGCAATGAGGAATTTGATAAACGTATTCAGAAAAAAGTTGAAGGATTTAGTAGTACGTTAAAAAAGAAATGGTTAGAGTCAAATCGGTGTTTGACTAATTTTCTAAAAAAAATGATAAGTGGTTGGATTTAGAATTTAAAATTTCATTACCTGAAAAATGTGAAGACTTGTACGAACCTTCCACAAGTTCTGGTAGGCCATGTAAATCTTTTTTAGAGTCAAGTAATCGTTCAAAGCTCGAATCTTCGAGTCAACTTTGTTATATATGTAAATGTAACCCAACTAACATGAATGATTTGGATAACATAAAACGTTTTGTAGTTAATGAAGATAATGTTAAGTATGGAATGTCAAGTTTACACGCGTGGATAAAATTTTGGCATAATTCTAGTTTAGCAACCTATCGATTTTTAAAAATGTTTTTCTTCCAAAATGTGTGTTTTAGGGTGCTTTATAAGAATGTAAAAAAAAAAGAGCCCGGACAAACTTAGTTTTGAAGTTATTGATCAAAAACTTCAAAAATTTCATTTTTTCGTTACGCGCATTTTTTAAAAAAAAAAATACTTAGAATTGAATATTTTTAGATTTTTTTTTTCGAAATGTGTGGTTTTTAACGCTCAAATAATATAATTGTAACTACCTGTTTACCTGTATTACATTTTTTCATAAATAAGGCAACTTTTAATACCTGGTAATTAACTCTAAAACTAAGCCAGATAGCACAGTTCTGACTTCACTAAAAACTTTTCCATCTAAAATTGTATATATTTAAAAAAAAAAATATTAAAAAAACTGATTTTCAGCTAATTTTAGAAAGGATTTATTATTAATTTTGAAAATGGTATTTTTCAATGTTTACGTGCAAAAACTTCAAAAGTAAGTATGTTAGGTAAGTTTTGATTTTACCAATCTATTAAGCGTTAAAAACCACACATTTCGAAAAAAAAATCTAAAAATATTCAATTCTA
>NC_042493.1:16830728-16834727 GCF_005508785.2 Acyrthosiphon pisum
TTAGCAGGGTACATATCACGAATTGACGGAGATGACATTTTCGTGAAGTTCCCATATGGCAGATTACATCCATATGAATATAAATATGAAGTAAACCAAATCCTCCCCTTCCAAACTCAATTTCCAGATGGGAAATTTAAAACAATTAAACGAATAGCGACAAACATACTCAGAGGCGAAAAATAAAACTACACGAGGAAAGACTCCATAGACATTTCAGTAAAATAAGAATAATCCCTTCTACTATGTAATCCAGATGAGATTTAAATTAATAAGCTTTTAACTAATAATAACTCTGTGTAAATGTTTCAAAGTTAACAGCTAAGAATTACGCAGTACAGGACTTATAACTGGAAAAATGATTTTTTTAGTTGCATCTCGGCGGTAAATCTCATACTTATTTGCCGGACTCGAGTTATTACGACCGTCTAAACGCGACTATATTCGTTTTACCGCTAGATTGAGCTACAACCCGACGGTAAATTCACTTTGAACCCTCACAAAAACTACAATTTTTGTACCACCTTTATAAACAGCATATCTATCGATTGGTATACACGTCAGCTACCAAAGAACGGTCGTCCGGCAGGTAAGTAGGGGATTTACCGCAGGGCTGCATTGCAATCTGGCGGTAAATCAGTAGTTGACTCGCGTTCAAAAAATCGTATAAAATCAGCGTTTTGACTTGGAGCTTTGAAAGTGGTTAGATTAGATTTACTACGATTGTCTAAATGCGAGTACCTATGATTTACACAAAAACTGATATGTTCCAAAGGGGGGGGGGGGGTATTGAGCACATTTACACCGGTAGCGTATTTCCACTTTGAACCGTCACCAAAAATACAATTCTTGTACCACCTTAATAAATAGTATATCTATCGATTGGTATACACGTCGGCTACTCGGTGTAAAAGTTTCAAAGTTAACAACTAAGAATTACGGCGTCCAGGACTTATAACTGGAAAAATGATTTTTTTTAGTTTCAATCCAGCGGTAAATCACATACTTACCTGCCGGACGGCCGTTCATGACACTTGGGATTTTTTTTTCAATGCTAATACAAGATAGCTTAGGTTCTCCCGAATGCAACCATACCACTTGCAGAGTTCTAAGTGCAAAATTC
Source organism: Acyrthosiphon pisum (assembly GCF_005508785.2). Classification (NCBI taxonomy): domain Eukaryota; kingdom Metazoa; phylum Arthropoda; class Insecta; order Hemiptera; family Aphididae; genus Acyrthosiphon; species Acyrthosiphon pisum. The sequence continues at coordinate 16,831,852 of NC_042493.1, forward strand.
TACTTACTACGACCAGTGGCGCAACTAGACATTTGGGGGCCCTAAAGTCAAATATAAAATTGGGCTCCCTAGTAAAAAATGTAAATGGTCATAAACAATTAAGGGTACACGGTATACCGCTTCCTCCCCACTCATAAGGTACTTAATCAAAACCTTTTCATCGTTAATTATAATATTTATTATATAATATGTAAATATAAAAGCGAAATGGAAATCTTTGTTACGGGTCGGCTCCAAATATGCATGACGAATTTGGCTGATTCTTTTTATGATGTGTTCGCAATTAATAAAGGTTAATATGAAAATTTAATAATTTAAAAATGTGTTCATTGCTTTTGTCAATTTAGATTTAATTTGAGAAAACATCAATTAATCTCAAATGACTATACTATTATACATTTTACTACATTTATAACGAATACTATTAATTTAAAGAAATATAATATAGTTATTTTTTTTTTTTTAACATTGCTGACTAGCAGATAAAATGATGCAAACTTACAATTTTCGTCACAGCTAATTGAAGTCCTTGGGTAAATAACCAGGAGGTTATAGTACATTTTTTTAAGACCTCAAACTGCATGGTCATTAGCTGGTTTTTACTGTGGACAATATTCCACACCATTATTTTTAACTTGCAATTCACTATGTCATGCGAGAGGTTCAAAAATCAATCAAAAACGAACTTCGTTTTTTTGACACTCGGCAACCCCATTCGGTTTGTGTGGGGGCTACGGTTGGTACGCATTTTTTTATGTGAGGCAGATAGATCGTCACAAAGAACCCGGGTGGTCACCCATCCGGGAACCTGCTCGACCGCTGCACACATTACTATATTAGTGACTGCGTCCTATCACCGCGCTCCACCAGGTCACCATACAATGAACTCTAACACCAACCACGTTAAATTATATACCCATTATATGTTTATATATTTATCAGTTTAAATTCTTGGCAAATGTATTAAACGTAACATTTGACATATCAAAAAATTGTATACAACGTTATAATTCTTAATACAGCAATATAGTACTGCGTAGTAAAATATATAATTGTATATACAGCTTAGCGTAAATTGAATCATTTGTTGGTCGTTGCCACATCGATAAAATCAAATATCTAAGCAACTTGATCGTCTGCATATTTAAAAGGTGATTTTGAAAGGATTTAATATAGATACTTGTATATTTTAGAAAATTAAGGTTTCAGAAATATAGTAAAAATATATTGGGCTAGGTACGTTATGTTATTTTGTATTAGTAAGACTTAAAAGTTAACCTAACTATTAATTAATTATAGAAATAATAAACTAGGTGAAGGATCATATTCACATGGTTTAGAAAACCAAATTAATAATTATGTTTATTCGTATAACGTATCTACTATACAGAGTGTGACAGTATATGTATATGAAAAAAAAAAAGAAAATTAAATATGTCCACTTATGTTCAATTATTACCTAATGAAAATAAGAAATAAAAATAATGAACTATGTTTACCAACAATTTTACTTATGATTTTATTATTATTAATATTTTTTGAGTGACACATTAGATTACAGATTCAACTATTGAAGTGTATCAAAAGGTAGTTATAAGAAAAAATTGTTTGGCGAACGTAAATTAAACCTATAGGTTATATATACCCATTATTTCAATTAAAAGTATTAATGCATATTTTACTAATCTTTAGAGGACCATAGTTACTAAACTAGCGAGCCAAAATTGATGATTCGACTATCAAAATTTTCAGAAAAAAAAGCTTTATAAGAATCCATTAAAAAATATAGTGGTTGCCTTTTGAAAAAATAAAGTTGATTTTGCTATTGGCACACCTGCGTGTTGAAAAATTTTGAAATTGTTACAAAAAAATTGCCTGTCAAAAATAAAAAAACACTTCTTTTTTCGTTTCAACGAAATTCCATGTCATCGTTCCATAATGGTTAAAAAACCCCGCGTACAATGACATAAGATACACTCAGTATAATATGTTTTTAAAATTCTAATATAAATTGTAATGCAAAATAGTATAAAATTTTCGAGCGAAGCGATAAAAAAATGTTTGAGTCGGCAAGTTAATAGGTCTACCCCCCATAAATTGTTCTTTGGGACGGCCCTGCATATTACTATATAGACGATGCATATTAAGGAAAATTAGATTGCTTATGAGCCATTATTTATTAGCCAATATGTCACATCAAAAAATCACTAACTAGGTGTATCGTGTATGGTATGACTGTGTATTGGTAACCCCCACATAATTTTTACCAGTAAAATCTTAATATATAAATGAAAAGAGTATTGTACAAAATATAATATATTTTGTTTTTATCACTGATAATATGAAGTGTGAATATGAAATTTTCATACTATACATAGTATAAAATATTATACTATATTGTTGTGGTGTGCGACGTGCGTTAACACATTAGATCTGGGTCTTGACGAAAAGCACACACACAATATAAGAGACGTTTTTACGAATAGATTTGGAAGAGAAAAAAAACGAACGTCATTGCGAGGGAGACACGAACATTTGTTGCGAAATCGCGTATATCCACACAAATAGATGGTCGAGTGACAATAAAAAAAATAGTAATCATTACTCATTACATTTCGTCTACCTTTATTCATGTAGATATAATAATAACTACAAAAGGGCCCCATAATATGTTATTACTGATACTGTAATTATTATTATAACATTATTTTTCAAATTGCATTCTCCCTTTCATAGCAATCAAATATAGTTTAACAAAATTTAAAAATGGAGTAAAATTTAAAAACACACTATGCCCTCCCCAGCCCTCCCTGGTGGAATTTCTAGCTGAGCCCTTAGTTGCGCCGATACCGATCCTACAGATTCGTAGTCAGCAG
>NC_042493.1:16837311-16838173 GCF_005508785.2 Acyrthosiphon pisum
TAGCTAAATTTTGAAGCAAAAAGCTTTGGGGCGGCGTCATTAATTGTTTTATTTTAGTTTTTGTTAACTATTTGTAAAATATTATATATATATTGACAATATTGACAATAAAGATTATTATTATTATAAAAAGGACAAGCTGATACGGTTAGATGCATTTTCCGTAAACTGTTCAATGTAGATCCCAAATTTCAGGAAGTAGCGGATTACGTCGCTATGTGGATCAGAGAACCGGAAACGTTAATTAGGGTAATGTTAAAGGCAAGGCTGGGCGTTTACATTTTAGTACCTATCTAAACGGTTAAATTGGTTATATTGCACATTAAATATATCATTATTATTTTACACCACAGTAAAACCACCATATTTTAGACTCTGTTTAGTGGATTTGGACGAGTGAATAATAAACCTATGCGATTTGTTGATGCAGATTTCAGTCCATATAATATACAAAAGTGTGGTTGGCAGGTCAAATATTCACACCATCAAAAGAGACGCTTGATTATATAGATAATGTTTTTTTGATATACAGAAATCCATTATTACCCACGTCGAATTGCAATACGCTTCTTCGTATTCGACCAGAACCAGAATGTACTGAAATCTCCCCTAGAAGAAGGGTGAGAAGAAACATAGAATCTAATGAATCTCAGACTTCAATTACTCCGGTGGGTTGAAATAATAGAACACGTTTTAATCGGAACTCGATACTTTCCTCGTGATTGGTTTCGGTTGGAACGTTAATTTTATGAGAAAAAAAAAAAATTCATTAATACTATCCATTATACAGTGACCCACTTGTAACCTACTGTACAGCAGAGCGACATCCACTTACCCACCTTTTTTTTATTCTTTTTTTTCT
>NC_042493.1:16838273-16838819 GCF_005508785.2 Acyrthosiphon pisum
TGCAACAGGTGGCCCGACGGACACAAAGTACAAAACAGGTGACACAGTGTACTACAAGGCACACCACCTGTCAAGCGCGCACAAAAAATTTCACGTCGGCTTCGAACCGAAATGGTAGGGACCGGTAAAACTGCACAAACGTGTAGGCAAAGGTGTTCATCACAGACCAACAGCCAGCACGCAAAATTCACGTGTCCTGCCTCAAACGGGCGACCACCGCAGCGCCCCAAACACCACTCACCCACCCACCCAATCAACCATAAACCCACCATAGCATTTAGCGTAAACATAATTTTAGTCGGAACAGTACCGCAACATCAATGGAGCGACAACCACAGATCACACCCAGCACCCTCCAACAAGCGGCGGATCTGCTTGAGCGCAGCCAACAACTGCTGAGGGCGGCCAGCCTGGAGGAGGGCACCAACACCACAACGGCAGCACGGGTACAGCAGATGACCGCGGCGCAGCTAAAGCGGGACCCGGTACTGTGGGCCACCTACACGCGGGGGTGGGAAGACCGCACCGACGTGTTCCGTAGGGCGA
>NC_042493.1:16838869-16840064 GCF_005508785.2 Acyrthosiphon pisum
TGCACACCGATTTATTATTAAATACCCCCAATTGGGTACTGTGGCAGATACTGATCAGTCATTGACAGCTCTTGGACGCAACATTTATCAAAAGGACACTTGATAAATCCTTCAAAGAAATTATGGAAATGTGCTGAAATTTTAGAAGGTGTCTAGGAATTTTCATGGTCATAATATTAAAAAAGAACCAGGTATTTTTGAAAGTGTCAACAAATTATTAATTGCGTCAGGTATACAACAATTCAACATACCAAATGAAGTACTGGAGTGTTTAATTAGAACAAGAACCTACATAAGGTTAAATTATTTGAACAAAATATTATTACAACAACTACTTAATGATAAAAAAAATTAATTAAAAAAGTTTGTTTGAGTGAGTAACATCAACTATACTATTTGTATGATATTATATTATTATTTTGTTATTTTAATTTTATTATTCTATAACGGTTTATTATTAATGTTTAATAATTAACACTTTTGTAAATAAATAACCGATGTTAATACATAATTACGTATCTGCCTACGTACCTAATTTTCAACTTTATACAATACAATACTCAGTGTCTCAGTGATGGCTGGTCAAAATGGTCACTGTTTGTGATTATTTACATCAAATTAAAGTGCAAATTATCTAAAAAACTTAACAATACGTACTTAAAATGTTGTAAGTCTTGACAAGTGGATACTGAAATTTTAAAAATGCAGTACTTCATTACTGCAGTGAGATCGTAATTCTAAATTCATAATATACTACCTAAATACCTAATATTTAGTAAAGGTTATAAACTTGTAGCACGGCCTGGTGATATGAGGCCATGAGGGTCGAGGGATGTCTAGTAATATTTTGATAAGGCTAGGCGCGCGCGTGACGTCATCGCCATGCGCACAACATCCACTCAGTCATACCTAATTGTTATATCATGTATACGGCTAACACCACTAGTGGTCCCACAATCACACACTCTATGCTCGTGACATGGCAGGCCAATGACCCCAACACATGAGACATAGCGCACAACATGACAACGGACGACCCAGCGCACAACACCGGAAGTACCTCGAAAAAAAAAAACAATTAATTTTTACCGACGGTCTTCTCCGGATAAAGTTGACATACCACGATCACGTACTCGCAAACCACCCGGGCTGGAAAGAAACGTACAGGGCGGTCAAACAACGGTTTTTTGGAAAG
>NC_042493.1:16840216-16853351 GCF_005508785.2 Acyrthosiphon pisum
TGGACAGCGGACAACCCGATCGAACAAATAAATATGGACAGGGCGTGGCGCGAAAACAATGTACTTACCGCACCACCTGCAACAGGTGGCCCGACGGACACAAAGTACAAAACAGGTGACACAGTGTACTACAAGGCACACCACCTGTCAAGCGCGCACAAAAAATTTCACGTCGGCTTCGAACCGAAATGGTAGGGACCGGTAAAACTGCACAAACGTGTAGGCAAAGGTGTTCATCACAGACCAACAGCCAGCACGCAAAATTCACGTGTCCTGCCTCAAACGGGCGACCACCGCAGCGCCCCAAACACCACTCACCCACCCACCCAATCAACCATAAACCCACCATAGCATTTAGCGTAAACATAATTTTAGTCGGAACAGTACCGCAACATCAATGGAGCGACAACCACAGATCACACCCAGCACCCTCCAACAAGCGGCGGAACTGCTTGAGCGCAGCCAACAACTGCTGAGGGCGGCCAGCCTGGAGGAGGGCACCAACACCACAACGGCAGCACGGGTACAGCAGATGACCGCGGCGCAGCTAAAGCGGGACCCGGTACTGTGGGCCACCTACACGCGGGGGTGGGAAGACCGCACCGACGTGTTCCGTAGGGCGACAAGTGGTGAACCAACAACGTCAATGCGGCACTACAGGTCCCGTAGCCCAAGGCGGGTGACGACCCGACCGGCGGCCACAGCTCGATCGGCACCACCAATGCCTTCGACGCGGGCACCAGAGCGCCCACCACCCCGACCGCTGATGGAGACGCCAGTACCGGCGCTAAGGACAGCGACCATGCCACCACCAAAAACGGCCGCCAACACCACCCACGCCGAAACCAAGGGCAACCGCGACGCCAACACCACCAGTCAAACTGAACGCTCGCCAACGCTGGAACCAGCAGCGGATGCGGGACCACAAGATGAAGATGACGTCCCAACAACACTGTCTGGAAAAACCGGCACCACCCGCAAATCCGAACCCGGTACCAACACCAGCCCCGTCACAGCCAGACCCTGCGACCCCAGACCTCGCCGTGGTCACGGTGCCGGAAGTGACAATCACTACCGGAACAACCAACAGCCGCCACATCCCAAACCGTGGATATGGAGATATTCCCGGAAGAGGAGGCGGAACTGTTAGGAGAGACGGCCGCAGGCATGGCTGACACTGAAGACATGGAGGTCAGCCTCACATACTTCAGCCCACCCACGTCGCCCCAACATGACTAGGCACCACCAGGGCCACGTCCGCTGAACACAGCCGGAAAACGTGCCCACGGACAGGTGTCTACCACATCCACCCTCCACACATCCCTCTGACAACACCGGCAACGGCCGGAACACAACCGTCGTTGGTGGTTTGGGGGGGGGGGGGGGGTGTATGACGCGGTCCCGCGCAATGGCTGTTTGAATTCAAATAGCCTTTTGCGTGGAAAGCTGCGTTTTCTCATTTCTGAACACCGGAACTGGAACCGGAACCAAAAGCTTTGAAACACCGGTTAAAAAACCGTAACCGAAATATAAGACCTTAAAAAACCGTTTTCAAAACCCAAACCGAAACCATAGAATTGAAAAACCGCTCTTGTACTGTTCTTGAAAAACGGATTAAAATTTAAAACTAATGTCGGTTTCTTTGAATTCCATAAAGTTAATTATATTATTTGTAATTCTACTATTTTTATACGAAGAAATTATTATGTTTGGATTTATTGATAAAAATCCCGATGCTTAGTATTACGAAATATTAATATAATATATATTATTACTAAACTTATGATTGAAAATTGAAAATACAAATAATTGTATGATTGTATGATTGAATAAATGTATGATTCTAACACTTCATATATAATATTTTCATGATCTATGGCGCCATGTTTTTTCAACTTAACTGTTCTCATAAAATTTCCTTCTGACAAATGTTGTTTCGTACTTCCTTCATTGCCCCGAAGGGCAGTGTTTCCAGCCGTTAAAAACAAAATTATTTTTATTAGTCGAGTTAAAACATTTTTCCAAAATAATGCCTCTTTATTAATCTGAGTTTCTAACTGACTATCAATTGTTTTGTTTTGTGACCATATGTTTCTAACCTCAACAGCTTCAATATGTTGTTTAGAAATTTCATGAACACTTATTTTTTCACCTATATAACTACAAACATATTATATTATATTATAGTTCTGTTGTACTTCTGTGATATAATTATATAGAATGTATATACATCAGCTTTACCTATAAGTCTATTATTAATCAATTATTTTATCATGATACATGATATAATAAATTAAAATTGTAGGTACTAATTAGTAATAAGTACCTATAAATAAATTTCAAAATATTATCGTTAGTCATGATTTGTGAGGTTTGAATCAGTGCCCCCCAGTTTATTTTGTAGACCCTTATAGACAGGGCGTCGCCCTGTTCGCCCCCCGGTAATTACGGCCCTGGGACCAGGTGGGCCGTGGCCCACCCTGTGAGACGTACCGAAATGTGTAGTACATGATTTTTTATTTTTTAAATCATAAAACATTAAATATATGTAGGTGAAAAATTGATACTCAATGATAATAAATAATAATTAATTAAATGTCTTTAAAAATAAAATTGAAAACATATTACCATCACAGATTGCAAAATTGTATTTATTTAAAATTTAAAACTGTTGACAGTTAAAATATTTCTTATTTAATTTTTAAAAATATGTTTCTGTTTTTTATCATAATATAAATGATTTGTGCCTTAAATAGTGGGTGATTATGAGTAAGCAAATTTAAGTATGTAACATTTTAATTATTTCTTCCATCAAAGTTCAGGTTTCTTAATTTTTATTGACTTGGCCCACCCTGCCACAAATGTCTGCTAACGCCTATGCGCGGAGCAATAACGCAGTACGGCAGTCGTCGGTACGAGTCTTATACACTGTGGAGAGGCGATGTCGTACCGTGGGCGTTGATACGGGCTTTGACAACCGTGGAGCGGTCATGCCATATGCGGTCATCGATCGTCGACTGGAGGAGCCATAGGCATTTTAAATGTTGAATCAGTTGTACTTGTTTGGTTGCTCATCTTGAATTGGTATAACTAAAAAAGTATTATTACTAACTTTTTGAGCTAAAATTTTCTATTTTTGTTGTTTTAAAATAATTTAAGTATGATATAGGGTGTCTCACGAAAGAAAGGTATCTTGTCTAGATGAAATACAGTCATCCTTGCGCATCCACACCTCGCACCACTACCATAATCGGTTAGCTGCAACGACGACGGTCGTGGTAGCGAGTAAACACGAGAGGTGTATAAACAGCAGCGAAGTGAACCAATCGTTCTCCGTCGTGATACATTGAAAGATAAACAGCCCCCCTGAAAAACCAGCCAATCTCTAGGAAGAAAGGTTGTAACCATACAAAAGCATACGCTACAATAAATTATATCACCATACCAAACCCGACCCTTAGCGGTCAAACGCGCGGAACGCATAACAGCTTAATAGGTTAGCAAACAAGTTACTAAATACCAAGCTCCAAACTAGAATAACGCACCTACGAAGCGGATATATCGCATCCTAGTACTCAAAACACGATACGTATAACACATAAATCTAAACTAGACGTACAAATACAATTGTACATAAATATAAGCCAGCCAGACACCAACATTACTGATTACGACCACCAGTTTACTGTCGTCTAGTTGACTCCACCGAGGAATCTGCGAACCAGTATTCGAGTGTCTAAACGCCTCTCATATTCCGATTAATGGTGTGCTCGGTGCTTAGGGGTACGAACATGACAAATTATATAATTTGTTATTTGTCATGAGTACGAAGTAATTCGTACTATTCCCACTTTGTACACCGATAATAGGAATTTTCCGATCCGCGGAGATCAAACGCGCCGTCGCTGTCGCCAGTACTCGTCGCCGTTATCCGCCGCTGTCATAGTCGTGACTCTAATTAACCGCCACGGAAGCCGCCGATACACGCCGCTGTCGCCAGTACTCGCCACCATCATCGTCATACACTTGACCACAAGACGCTGTCAATATCCCCCGATGTCGTAGTCGTGACTCGAACTGACACGGACGGCCAAGCTGTCGCACTATCACCAATAGTGGGTATACGCCAGATCGAAACCGTGAGTCCTAAATATCAGTGGTGGTTTTGACATGCAATTTTACATGAGGCGGAAAAATTTTAAATATTTAATGCACTATTACTCTACACAAGAACCAAATATTATGTTAATGTGTTCTTTAAATGGTATGGAGCGGAAAGATTAGCCAGTTACAATTAAAATTATTCAGTGCTATAGAGTCAATAGACAACAGCGCGCAGCCCCCCATCAGCATATAATGTGTACATACACGGCGGCCGGCGGGCTGCTGCCAATGCTTATAAATTATAATATTGTTGAGCGGTTGATTTTAGTCGCCTCTGGCGGCGGTCTGCGCATACGCTATTCACACTATTTTACGAGATTACATGTGTGTGCGTAGACGCACCTCGCATGCACAAACTTAGGCAACGGCGGCTAACGCCTCTGTCGATCTCAGCGCTTTAGCGATTGCGGTGCCGGGCGCGATATTAAATGGAAACGGCTATAATAGCTCATAAGTTACGTTACAGTGACGCGCAGCCATTCTTTGTAGGTACAACTGTACAAGTTGTAAACAAAAAAATAATATTCAATATTGCTGTTTATTAAACTTAAATTCTAAATCATTTAATGTCTGAATTATATAAATTAAAATTCAAAATTCAAAATAATACAAAATTTAAAGAAACAAATATTTTTCATTCTCCTAAAAATTACAAGTGAGGCGGCGCCTCACTGCCTCACCCCAAAAAAGCCACTGCTAAATATATACCATTACCATTTCCTCCCCACCCTTACATTTGTGATCCCAACTTTTAATTATCAAGGTTCTATTCAGAATTATAAATAATAAGCATTGAAAAGAATATATTATAATCGAACCATTGTAAACTTGTACAAATATTTTATATTAAAATAAAACACAGTTAACAATAATTACAATTAGCATCGCGCTGAGTATTGTTACAAGGTATGGTAATTGGATTGTATTAGTCGGCACGTTTCATATCGAAGCGCATCTTCTGCCGCGGTCGTAAGTAATGACTGGGCAGGCATAGGTCGAAACCGAGTACTTTGTGACTTTCCAGTTTATTATTCTGTACACAAGGCGGGCTTTTATCGACTCTGACATACTTAAGGGGCAGGGTTATTTGGCAGTGTAGAATTAACCAGTTATAAAAGTTTTTTTTTTTTGTTGTTAGCATCTGTGACCTCATAAATACGTTATATGTATACAACACTAGATGGCACTGTTGTTTGATTTTTTTTGTGTGCTTGTGAACAGTATAATTCGTGGTCTTTGAAGATAAAGTCGGACTACTATTCATTATCAGCATTCCGCTTAGTGAGGTGGATTAATTTCCAAATTTTGCCACTGTACAATTGAGCGCTACCCTACAGACGTCTTTTTGAGGTTATGAAATTATAATATTATACAAGTATCAAATAACCTTCGACCATTTAAACTAGTTAGTCTTATTCAATAAAATGAAGAAAAGCTGTCTTTAGTCGACACTTGGAACGGAAAACGCCGGCTATAGTGAAACCGTGGCGTTAAAAATTAAACACCGCTCCGTTTCTACAGTTCGCCTAGCTGTGATTTCTATGTGTTGACATTGGTGGCTATGGTCGGAATAGTAATGGGGGTATTTTTGAATGTTCAGTGATGAGGCAAGGTTTTGATAATCAGACGATGAATGTGCCAACTGATGTGCTTCTTGGTGACGAAGCGTTTGCGTTAAAGCCTTATTTAATGCGACCATTCCCTTATCGTCAGTCTAGACAAGATCCTGTGAAAGAGATGTTTAACTACAGGCTATGCAGAGTGAGAAGGGTTACCTATTGAAAATGCATTCGGAATCATGGCCAAAAATTCCACATCTATTCCAGGCCATTGGAAATAAACGTTGACACAATAAATACTGTGATAATGACAACATGCATCTAACATAACTTTTTAAGAACTAAGCAATCAGGAGACGAAGAATATTTTGATAATTTAGAGGATGAATATAACCAACAGGGAACAAATATATTATTGCCATTTATTAATGATGGTAGACGAGGCGTCCAAACGAAGCATTTGAAGTTCGGGAAAAATGTATTAATTGGTTTGTTGAAAATCGGGTACAATAATAATTAATAAGTAATAAATCTTTCAATAAATAATTCCATCTAATTACTTTTTAGTTGGCTTAGTAAAACAAAGTATAAAGTTTTTTTAAAAAATCTAAAGTTTTTGAATAGTAATTACCTATATAATGTAGGTAACAACATAAGTTTAATTTTAATTTTTAATGTTTTAATTATGTATTATATATTAATATTATGTTATTTATTTAAATAACATGTGTACATTTATATTATGTAGATTCATAAATATAATATAATATATTCTTTGGTATTTACATTAAATATGTTTGTTAGATAAATACATTATCATCATTATATTTTTATATTATGTATTACATATTATATAATAGTGTTATAATATTATATTATCACCTAGTAAATATTAAATTTGTTAACTACCTACCTACATTTTATTATTATTTATATTCATTAATTATTATTTTAATTTTAATTATAAATAAAGTAGATTACAAGTGGGCCATTGCATAATGGTTGTATTAGACTTGAATTCAATGATATAATATCATTGTATAAGAAAAACGATTCTGAGCGGAGACGGTTTGTCAGTCTGGATATTTTATATTTTGTTATTATTTATTTTATCATGTAAGTCGAATAAATATTAAAATATTATAATTTTTTATTCGTTTCTATGGTGATAGACAAAGCGTTAGAAATTAAAATCCCATTTTTAGCGTTTTTTCGTAATTTTCAGGTGGTTTTTCCAATGGCATTAAATAACTATTGAGAAAATCGAAAAATAACATCTCTATAAAGTACCATCTTGATCCAATTTGCTAAAAGATAAGGTACTATAAGTTGAAATCGAAGCACTCCTTCTGGTAGAAATAATGCATGACTGTAAACATAAAAGTTTTTATATATTTAGTATTCTTAATTTTCTATAATTACAATTTTTTGTTCTCAGTGCTTGTTCGTTTTACTAAAGCTCATCTTACCAACAAAATGTATGGAGAAATTGTTGCCAAGTGGTTAGTCTAAGCTCCACAGCATTTTAAAACAGAAGAAGCGTAAGAATATATTTTTTAATATTAATTATAATTAATCAATAAAACTGTTATGCCATAAATATTTGATTTTCAGGAAAAAAGAAAAGGCCAGAAGAATACTAGATGAAGATTATGTAGGTGACGAAAATAAAATTGAGAAATTTCCAGCTGAATTCAATACCGTATTTTTTATTTTTATTTCCTATTCCGAACAAATTTCAGAATTAATAATTTATGTTTTTATTTTTTATTTTAAATGTTATTCCATTTTTATTTATATTTATATTTATTTGCGAGGTTGCAAAATTGTTTTTTGAGTAATAATAAACATTAATATTTTTACCAATAATATCTATATTATTTATTTATATACTTAGTAAATTATCCAGTTTACTTTTTGGGTTTATATATATATATACTGCAGTAAATATGTCATAAATCTAGTTAAAATACATACTTTTTCATAAATATGCAACTGGATAAACTATGTTAGTTAAAGCTATATTTTAATGTAGTATTCAGTTAAGTAATGTTAATTTTTACTGCAATATATAATTTATAGATAGGCGACAAAAAGTTACATAATACTTGAAGCGGCCTTGCCTAATATATAATTGTAATATAATGTAGGGTGACTCTGATGAAATAATAACCAGTTGAAGTTAATATATTAATATTGGACTGTATAATAAAATTATTAAATAAATCACAGTTCATAATAATTGATGTTTGTCATAATACAATGTAGAATAATGATTAAATAACAATTATAGGTTATTGTCTTTCAGACTGAACAAAATGTGCATTAATAACTAATTAACATGCTTTAGTGCAATGTATAACAATTGTTGTGTATTGTATACACGACGAATGCTGGTTATCAACTGTGCTTTATTCAGAATAACAATAATAATAATAATAATAATAATAATAATGATAATATAATATGATAATGATAATACAATATCTCTCTCCTTATCCATTATTTTTAATACATTAAACAAATAAACTAAGATTTGAAACAAAACAAAACATTATAGAATTAAAGTAAGTATATAGTTATTAAGTAACAATAATAATATTAAAATAATAGTACTACATAATGATAGTATTATATAAATATTACAACCTTTTGTACTATTAAATTATTTTATTAAAAGACAACTTATTAAATAACGATTTTCAATAAGCAGAAAACTTAAAAAGTAAAAACGAGAGAGAAAATATAAAAAGTGAGAGTGTGTGTATACTATATGTGTGTCAAAATGGTGGCGTCGACGTAGATTCCACCGTCCAGTATTACCAGTCCCCACAACGTTTTAAAATTGTTGACATACAATAATATGACATACGACGCAACACTCAATTCACAATACGATAACAGCTGAAGAGAGGCACAGGTTGACATGCTGTAATATAAACAAATTATAAAAACATATTAAATAGTAACTATGACAATTCAAGAAATACAATTAAATATAATATAATTATTATTTCATTGGTTTATGGACAGATAATAGTCCTTGTGGCTCCACGCGGAGCACAATCTGAATAATATAGGTATAGTAATAATGCGGGTTATAACTTATAATGATATTTATGTATATATTGATTACTATACCATTTTCGCAATAATCGAGTTGTAATAGTACATAAATATCCAGGAACTCCAACGACTACCAATTTAATTATTCTGATATTTTATATAGGCCGGGGTGCAAGAACAAAATATGTTCTAGTCGTAAGGCAGGTTTTATTGGGAGATGTTAATAAGAAGTTATCGACTATGCGTCGAAAAGAACAAATACAAACGCAATACAAACATTACAAATGACGCGTTGACATTAGTGCTGAACGTGCGTGAAGTGGAGAACAATAAAATTAAGGGAAGTGTTATTATTAGCTATCCGAACAAATATCATGCAAATTCTCTAAATATTTTCGATGATAATTTCCATTTTATGTCAGTGGGAAATTCAAAAATATGAACATTCATTTGACGAAAGGTTTCTACGCAGGAGTAATACGAGAACATCCAACATCCATAGGCGGAAATCCATTGAAATTTCAGGGGGGGGGGGCTAAATTAACTAAAAAAAAACTATATTCAAATAATATGATAAAAATCGAAAAACAAATTAACACATTAGTTATTAGCTCCAAAATCCACATTTATTTTACAGGTATTAGGTGGCTAGGCCAGTCAAGTAAATATTCAATATTGATAACATTATATTCGTCCACTAATTAAATGAAACCCATGGTCGGCCATAAATAATAAATACGTTAATCGTGGTTAGACCATTGAACTATATAATAATTTATATAGTTATAAATTATAGTTATAGTTATAATTATTATATAGTTCAATGGGTTAGACCTAACGGTAGAATGTAGAATGTAGACACGGTTGTAGCAGTTGTAGATATCTATTAGATAATGCATTTTTAGATGAAAGTCCCATCATAAAATTAAAGTAGTGTTACCACATATAGTAATCTAAATTTTTTTTCATAATGATATAAATATAATACAGCTGCTACTGTACAATTAGTTAATATATTATATCAAATATTTTCTCATAAAACACAACTTTTTTTTTGGGGGGGGGATATTACAATATTTGAGGGCCTAAGTCCCTCCGAGCCCCCCCCCCCCATTTCCGCCTATGACAATGTTTCCCAACAATTTCAGATATAGTTAATACATTTTAATAAATAATTTAGGTACCTAGGTAGTATTTATATCTACAGAACAGTAGACGAAATGCATCGTGATTACAAAGAAAGAATAAAAAAGAAAAATATAATGGACAGCATTATTGGCTTATATTAATATCCAACGACTTTAAATCGAAACTTGCCAGTTAAAAATATTGAAAATAGTTTAAAAAACCAAGTTGAATACCTTACTTACTTTACTCGTGAGAAAAATGAACATTTCAACGAGAGTATAAAGCTTGAGAAAAAAAAATAAAACGTTTTTCACACAATTGTAAAAAAAATATAGGTTTATATGCTAAAAGATTTGGTAACAGTGTTTACGATCCAACTATCTAAACGTGTTCGAAATAAAAAAACGTGTAGTATCAGAACCAATTTAATTGTTATTTAACTTAACTGCTGATAAGGAAAGAGTAGATCCATGCAAGAGGGAATACTTTTGTAAACCAAAAAATGTAATTTTGAAATGTTCAATTTCTCTAAGTTTGAAATTAAGAAAATATTTTGAAAAATTGAATATTGTATATTTTGCTGACTTAATTATTATTTTTTATTATTATTATAAAACAATAAACCTGTGTGTGTCAGTACACACGGCCGAAGTAAATACTTAAAATAATAATTAACTTTGATTGGATCTTTATAAAAAAAAAAAATATACACTTGGTTTAGTGTAGCGAGGAATAGCTAAACGAAAGTAGAGGGTCGCACAGTACTTCCCGTACCTCGCGACTGGTTATCTGTATTATATTATATATTCTGTGGCTCTGGCAAGGTCAGGGGCGGACTGAAGCTCGATTCTGTAAGTCGATAAGACTGGTTATCGACGACTTTCGGTTCGTTAAGCTAACGAAACGACTACTTATTATCGAATAGTTAGGTATCAATTTAGTGATTCTGTAAGAGTTTTATAACGAATGTTATCGTTAAGGTATTTAAAATATCCGATATTGTAACGGACTTTCTGAAACGGCCGCTACGCCTTATCATAGCCTTATTGAGTAGGTATTCGAGACTAAAATTTAGAATATTATCCTAAACTCAAAACTAGTTATTATTAAAACGTTTTATTTAGTTTGAGTGCTAGTTAAAATTTAAATATTGTAGTACCTAGTGCTATTTAATTTTGTTCATGGCTTTATATTTTTTGGAATGGGAGTTGGAGCTTTTAGAAGAAAGAGTTAGGACAGTTGAGAGATGGTTGGAAAAATAATGTTACGTGACACAAAAAATGCTTACGAACTGCCAAGAAATGAGTTCATGGATTTCTTTCGTTTAAGTCCGGAATTATCAATAGACTTAACTAATACCCTTCGTCCATTTCTTCAACGCGAGCGCAACTCTGGATTATTATTATATTACAATAATATAGTACATAATATATATTAAAACCGAGATGTAACTAGGCCACTATTTGAAGAATTTCCAGACCCCAAGATTTCACACTATATGTATAATATATATATAATATATATAAAGAAATAAGAATTATTTTAAATGTAGGTACCATATTTTAACCTTTAGTGACGCGCGCGGTATCAGATCATATAGTTGCGCGCGTGAGGTAATTATTTTCCGTTAATATAAAAACACTTTTTTCTTTACATTATTCAGTTATTATTGACTATTTGTTGCAGATTTTAAATTACAATTTATAAAATAACTTTCTTATTAAATTAATTAAGTATATATTAATTAATTTACATGCGTGTTTAACAAATTTTAATAAAAAAAAAAAATATTTAATAATCTTTATTTACAAATACATAATTGTTATTTCCTTAACATTTAAAATTATTACAACTATGAAGCCTCAAAGCAGTCAGGGCAAGTCTCTATTATATGGTCTCTGCAAATGAGCCTTGCGCAATTAGTACATACTTTTGTAGCCTTACGATCTTTTGAGCGGTCACAAAAAGTACATCTTCCAGAAGCTCGTACACGTTGTATTTCCCCCACGTTAGGTCTTGTTATGTTGCAGTATTCATTTAGTCTTAATTTTATTTGTTTTGGCAAACAATCCAGTGTCAAACGATATTCCATTTGTTCTTGCATTAGTTGACGAGCTAATGTCTTCAAAAATACAAGTCTTGTTTTTTTTATTGAAGTATTTTCTTGGAAAATAATTTGTGCGTTTAGTCCACCGATGTTTAGCATTGAATAAAAAACTACTAATGGCCAACGTACACACCGCCGTGCAACAATGTAATTCTCGGTTTTCTTATCCATTGTATCCACAGAGCCTTTCGTTGCATTATACATCGTTATCATGTTTGGTTTTTTTGCCGCTCCTGTACTACTGTCGATTGAATTATCATTGTGCATTGTGGATAATAGTAATACTATTTTGTTATTTTTAGGTTTGTATGAAACTAGAACTTTTTTTCCACTAAATCCAAAATAAGAACTAAATACAGGGCGATTTTTCGTGATTTTAAATTCCTGTGGTATTTGAGTTTTATTTTTCCTAAGGGTACCAAGTAAGGTGAGTTTTTGATTCAGTAATTCATCTGCGAGCAGAACACTAGTAAACCAGTTATCGAATGTCACGTTTCTTCCTGTATTCCTAATAGGTTGTATCAAACGATGAACAACATTTTTCGGACTGTTATTAATACTAAATGGACCATCAGGTTGTTTTCCGGCATAAATTTCCATATTACTGATGAAATATGAAATGTTATCTACCATAGCAAAAATTTTTATACCATATTTAGCAGGTTTGGACGGAATGTACTGCCTAAAAGAACATCGACCGCGAAAGGCTTGGAGTTTTTCGTATATAGTGACAAACTCGGATAAACTATATGACTGTTTACACTGTAGTATAAAACATTTTGTGACGTGGATGCGTGATTGTTGCTGTATGTATTAACTTCGGTATCAGACTGCTTATGGGTAGTAGTGTTTTATGAAATTGCTTGACGAGATTTATTTTTTAGTTGTTTGTAAGCTGTGCAACCTCGGTAATTGGCTGGGTGTTTCCCCAGACAATTTACACAGGTAGGGGGTGGGGGGGTTAGATGAATCTTTTGTGCATGCGGAATAGTGATGATCTCCCGA
This sequence comes from Acyrthosiphon pisum, assembly GCF_005508785.2. Taxonomy (NCBI): domain Eukaryota; kingdom Metazoa; phylum Arthropoda; class Insecta; order Hemiptera; family Aphididae; genus Acyrthosiphon; species Acyrthosiphon pisum. The sequence goes on from NC_042493.1 coordinate 16,853,246, forward strand.
ACATTTTACGCATCTGGGCGGAAGTTTACAGAAGTTTTTGGTATGCTGAAATCTTTGGCAATTTTGGCATTAAGGTATGTTAGAATCAGTTTTACGGTTTTCGATA
>NC_042493.1:16853451-16855271 GCF_005508785.2 Acyrthosiphon pisum
TGAAATCAGAACGTATGCATCAAATAAAAAAATTTGGATTTCAATTGACGAGACAACAGATACAATGGGTAGATATATTGCAAATACAATAATTGGTACATTAGAATTGGGCCATCCCGGTAAAGTTTTTTTATTAGATTCAACAGTGTTAGAAAAAGCTAATAGTGGAACAATAGTTAGATGTTTTGAACAATCACTTTCGCTATTACGGCCGGGTGGTATTCAACGGGAGAATGTCCTACTATTTTTATCGGACGCGGCACCATACATGGTGAAAGCAGGAAAAGCTTTAAAATTACTTTACTCTAAAATGGAACACGTGACATGTCTTGCCCATGCTCTACATAGGGTAGCAGAAGAAATACGAAATATTTTTCCGAAAGTAGACGATTTAATTTCGAATGCAAAAAAAAATATTTTTAAAAGCATCGTATCGATTACAAATTTTTAAAACTATTGCTCCTAATATACCATTACCGCCTCAACCAATATTGACTAGATGGGGAACTTGGTTGAATGCAGCCATGTATTATTCTGAACATTACGTTTTAATAAAACAAGTAGTCATGGAGCTCAACCGGGAAGACGCTATATCCATTGGAAAAGTACAAGATTTAATGGCCGATCGGAATTTAGAGTGCAATTTAGCGTACATTAAATCTAACTTTGGGACACTACCTGAAACTATCATTCGTTTAGAATTGTCTGGTCGTACTCTCGCAGATTCTATTCAAATTGTGACAGAATTTAAAAACAAAATTCAAGAAATAAAAAATGAAAGAGGAAAAATCGTTCAGTTAAAATTACAAATGTATTAGAAAAAAATACGGGATTTAATACAATTTGCAACATATCGAAAATTCTCGAGGGAACTGAACTATCCAGAACGTCTCTCCCAGATGACCTCAGCTTCGATGACATGGCTTTTATGCGATATGCTCCTATTACCTCTGTAGATGTTGAAAGGAGTTTTTCGGCATTCAAAAATTTGTTGACAGACAATCGGCAGTCATTTTTATTTGAGAACATCAAAAGAGCACTTGTTGTCCAATGCAACAGTAAAGGTACTTGGAAATAAATATCTTTAAGTTTGTTTCATTATTTTAACAAAATATATACAAACAAATTTTTTTTAAATATGTTTCAGGTGAATAGCATTAACTTAATGCAAATGTACCTATATATTCAAATTCAATCAACATTTTTATTATTTATTTTTTTTTTTAAATACTTTTTAAACAATTTTTTTTTATAATGTTTAATCAATAATCATCCAATATTAATATAAATATAAAAATTAAATTAAAACCATTTTTAATAAATTTTATGCTATAATTTTTGACATTTTATATTTTTTTTTTTTGCATTTTAAGTGCATATTTTGCATTTTAAGTGCATATTTTATTGCATATTTTTGACATTTTTAATGCATTTTTTAAGGTTTTTTAGTGCATTAAATTCACAGCCCTGGTCATCACCTTTTAGGACAGTAAAAGTGCTTGGATTTTCTTCAACAGTACCTTTTCTGATAGGAAAGTGAATCTAGTTGGTACTTTGGGGGGGTCAAAAGTAAATATTTCACAGTCGTTTTCAAAAGCGAAAAAGTGAAAAACAAAAGAAAAATTAAGGGAAAACGGGAATTTTTACGCAAAATCTGTTTTCGAGAAAATTGATATTGGTTTTTGGTTCAACTCTAAAACAAATTACCGTAAGAACATAACATTTCGACTGAATGTTTACATTAGAATTTTCTATACACCATAACATTTTCCAAATATTTTGACTGATCTTGAAGTGTTGACGGACATTTTTAGTTTCCA
>NC_042493.1:16855321-16858447 GCF_005508785.2 Acyrthosiphon pisum
TCGGAATGAAGTTTTTGCAAGCAACACATATTTTTCCCTTTTTAAAGCAAATAAATATTATAAAAATGTAAACATTTTGATGTTTTTAAACAAATTATAAAAATACTTTTCAATAACTACTTACAACGACAGCCATGATAAATATTTAATAAAAATTATAATATCATAATACAACAAATATTTTAACTTTACTACAATAATAAATTGTACAATATTATGAACATTAATATTTACAATTATTAACAAGATAAGATAATAAAAATTATAAATAAATTAACGAAAATTTTTATTAGATATTATACCAACAATAACCACACGGTGGGAAGTTGAAATAATTCAACTTTTGGTAACAAGTGGTAACGTGGAATATCATGGTATCCAAATTACGGTTATGAAATTAACTATCCAATCGTATCATTGGATATCGCACGGTCTACACGTTCAAAACGGAACACGGTGTTAGTGGAATACCGCCTTTAGGCTTGTTCAAGTCTAACTTGTACCTGACTAGATATTTGTTGTAATAAATAATAATAATGATATATTATGTTTGTTATATGAATTAACTCATTGAAGTATTTGCACAACGTAGTTGATTAAGTAGGTGTACCTACTTCTTCACATTAATACATAGGTAATTATAATATTATTATAATTATGTACTTATTATGGTATATGCGGTGATAGGTATATGTGCTGTGGTGTAAATAAATTGTCATCATCATTAGTATAAATAATAAAATACCGCACGTTTGTTTAGCAGTGACGCAGCGATACTACTATTTACTAAATCTATTATTAGCTACACATTTTAGTGTGATACATACTCGTATTTAAAGAGAAGAATTGTAGTAATGGAAACTGTGTTGAGTTTATAATATATACATCTTGAGTTATGAATTTAATATATATATATATGAAATAAATAATATCCAAATAATTAATAATTATTATTGCATTAAAAAAAATATTACTTTAAGTTATAACAATTACCTATTAATCATTTTTCATTATATGCTTTGGCCCGTAGGTAATATGCTTGCGCATATTAAATAATTACCCTAATAATAATATTAAAAGTAACGTTTACGAAACTACGTTCACCGACGAAAAGTTCAGAAATAAGGATCAAGGTTTGATCCTTCAAAAGTCAATTATTGGTTAATGATTTTATATTGATGTAGGTACCAAATTATTCATAAAAATATATGCTGTACCTACCTATTATAATATATTCAAGTTCCTTTCATATAGCCTTATATAAAACATAATATTGAACACGGACGGTACTAAAATTATAATAAAAATACGGTCAAAAATTATATGATATATAAGTCATGTCCTGTTATGCCCCGAGACCATACAGTATTACCCCAGGTTTTTGGTAAATTCCAAAAAAAGTAAAACAAAAATTACACACATTTTTAGATAAAAAACGTAAAAAAGTTTCGAGTAAAAGCTATAGACCGTAAGTTTTTCTATGTATATTAGTTAAAAAAAATTGCATTATGTTAAAAATTACATGATTTATAAACCGTACGGTACTGCCCCGCCTTCCCCTAGGTATAAGTTATAACATTTCCTAGACATTTTTGAAAAATTTATTTTTATAAGATTAAGTTGTATTTTATAATGAAGATAAAATATACGTAAGTAGGATAAAAAAAGAGAGTTCTAAAACCTGAACCTGCTAGCTGATCCCTATGCTGGCTTGCTGAACCCTGACCACCTATGGGCTGATCCCGGGGCGCCCACCACCGATCGGCGCAGCCTCACGCATAAAATGTGTTACTTTTAAATGGTATCAAATACGATTGAAAAATATGAAGTAATTGTATTTTCGTTATTTTTTATATCGATACAGTAAAACTGGTAATATAAAATATAAAATTACGAACATTTTATTATGTGACATTTATATGTAGATAATACTATTGTTATTCCATTATTATTATTTTAGATTCTGAGTGGAACGATTTAACAATGATGTGTGTTTTTTTTTTTATTTTATTTTATTTTTTTTTTTTGTGTCTGTGTACACGATAAGTAGTCGAAATAATGCTACGATTTTCAACTTCAGTATCTTGTTCGATCAGAAAGTGAATATCGTTGGTGCATTGGGGTTGCAAATTTCCCAGTAGTTTTCAAAAGCGCCGGGAAAAACAAAAGAAAAATTAAGAAAAAACGGGAATTTTTACGCAAAATCTGTTTTCGAGAAAATCGATTTTGGTTTTTGGTGTAACTTTAAAACAAATGACCGTAGATACATGAAATTTTCAATGGTTGTTTATATTTCCATTTTCTATACACGATAATATTTTAAAAATATTTTGATTTATTTTGAACTGTTTAGAGACATTTTCATTTTCCATTTTTTTTTAGTTTTTTTTCTAAAAATATCTGAAAATTTAATAGAAGGCTCCTAGTATATTGTTTCAAATGCAGATGAAAAATATTAAAAATCGTTAGTCACAGTTTTTTTTTATAAGCATTTAAAGTTCAAAAAATGACAAAATATGGAAAAATCACGAAAATTTGCAAATTATTTCGAGTTAGAAAATCATGAAAATGTTTCTTTTTAAATCTAAGATATGAAAATGTAATACAAGATTCCTTATAAGATTATCTACCTTTATCAAACAAAAAGAAAGTTAAATTAAATTTTTATGATCGGTTGAAATTCAAATTTTTACAACACTAGATATTCACTCGATTTCTCATGTGGCGATTTCCTTATTTTGTTGTAATTCAAAAACGAATAACTGCAGATACATGAAAATTTTACTGAATGTTTATATTAGCATTTCCTATACACCATACAATTTTGAAAATATTTTGACTCTTTTTGAGCTGTTTACGGACATTTTCAGTTTTCAAATGTGTTTTTAGTTTTTTTTTCTATAAATATCAATCAAGTTTTATCTGTTGGGCCAAAAAGTGTATAAATTTAATACAAAGCTCCTGATATATTGTTACAATTTCAGTTGAAAAATATTAAAAATACATAGGCACAATTTTTTTTATAAGCATTTAAAGATCAAATTTTGACAAAATTTATCAAATTTAAGATTCAATAATTATTTTGTAGTTAAAAATTTATAAAATGTTCAATTTTTGTATCTAAGA
>NC_042493.1:16858547-16860614 GCF_005508785.2 Acyrthosiphon pisum
ATCCAGACCAAAAATAAATTAAATCAAATTAGTTCTACAGTATCATTATCTATTTTAAATAATATGAAAACTCGCCTTATAAATTTTGCCTGTAATTTAAGTTTCTTAGCTTTTGGAAGATGTTCCATAATACTACATAAATAATTACAACATTTTTCATCACTTGTTGTGGCTGGGGGTGGTGGTGGAGTTTTTGGTCTAGTAGATTTTAATTAATTTAATAATATAGCAATATTATCTTGAGAGCTTCCTAGAAAATATATAACATTTAACAATATAAGTATACAAATATGATCACTAAGACAATAAAAACTATTAAAAAAGTTTTGAAGAATATTACTTTTCTTAATTGTTTCTGTACATCAGGACTATCAGATTCCAAAGCAGTAACACTATGTTCATTAATATTACTTGTAGTTCTAAAAATAAATAAATAGTATTAATAAAAAATATTATACACATTGGCTAGAAAAACTTTTGATTTAATACTAACGGTTTATAGGTAACAATATCATCAAGAAATCGCAGTTGTCTCATATGATGCCACTCTTTTGATGAACCAGAACCACTTTTTTTAGAATTTTTTCGCCTTGTATATTCTTCTTTTAAATATTTCCATTTATTTTCTAATGTTTTTATATCATATTTGTCTAAATTATTAACAGAAACTATAACTTATGACTTTTGATTAAAATATATAAAATAATTACAGTTCAATTCTTTATGAATTTCAGACCATAGTTTATTTTTTATTCCTTTAGATCTTTGATTTACAGGCATCTTGTAATCCCATAATGGGCGACGATCTTGTAAACATGATATCAACGCCTGTTCAAAAGTAAAATCTTGTGCATGCTGAGTACTTATAAGTTATAAGACCATCAATTGATTCTTAAACAAAATAATTATACAGACATTATTAATTGTTTTAAATTTTAAACTTATTTGAAAATATTATACTTTGAGTTAACACAGTATTTTCACATTCTTCAGTATCATTTATTCCAACTTGTTCTATTTCAGTATCAATTTTTCTAAGTATATTACATTCAAAGGAATTTGATTGGACATCTTAAAAAATGCATTTAAAAAATATTATTTATAGTTGAATTAATGCATAGTGCCATAGTCCATATTTCATAACATATTAAATAAACAGTTTCAAATAATAATAACAAAATAAATACACTTAAAGTTTACAGCTAAGAATATTTATTATATTATATTATTAAGTAGGTATATGAATCTGGGCATGTAATGTTTGGTACTGTTGTATACTATACACAGTCCTGTAAAGTATTTGAGTAAAACTATTCAAATACTTTTTTAAGTATTGAATAACTTTTTTAATACTTTCAGCATTTTGAATGGTTTTTTAAATACTTTTTTTTGTATTAAATACTTTTTGGTATTGAATACTTTGGTTTATTATTTCGAACATTTTATTTTTATTCGAATTAATTGGTTGGAAAAATATTATTGTCAACTACAATAATAGAATAATAGTTTTATTTATTATTCTGTATTTCTGTTTTCACTGAAGCCCGAAGGTTTGTGAAATGTATGAGCGATGAAAATTATGAATACATTATGTTTTTAAAATGTAATAAACATTTATTTAATAAATATTAAATAAAATGATTATACACCTACTACCTATGTGTCTATATTACAATAACTAGAAACGCACTTTAAAAACCAAAAGTACCTATTTGAAAAGTATTTGAAATACTATACAATTAAAGTATTTAAGTAGTATCTTAAATACTTAAAAAAAAATGTATTTGAGTATTTACTCGAGTACTTTTTAAAAGTATTCTTTACAGGACTGACTATACACTACCAAGTACCAATACAGTATACCATATTATGGACACTTTATTTGTATACTTGTATTTTATAACTATTATTGATAATTAGGGCTGTGAATTCATAGGAAAGTGCATTTTTTTTTTGGTGATTGTAAAACATAGCTTTGTGAGTACATAATTTGAATTATGTAATAACGAATCCATCTATGAACTTTTATTTTGCATATTTTTGCATTTTTTGACGTTTTAAATTTTT
>NC_042493.1:16862123-16865462 GCF_005508785.2 Acyrthosiphon pisum
AAAGGAGTTTTTCGGCATTCAAAAATTTGTTGACAGACAATCGGCAGTCATTTTTATTTGAGAACATCAAAAGAGCACTTGTTGTCCAATGCAACAGAAAAGGTACTTGGAAATAAATATCTTTAAGTTTGTTTCATTATTTTAACAAAATATATACAAACAATTTTTTTTTAAATATGTTTCAGTTGAATAGCATTAACTTAATGCAAATGTACCTATATATTCAAATTCAATCAACATTTTTATTATTTATTTTTTGTTTTAAATACTTTTTAAACAATTTTTTTTTCTAATGTTTAATCAATAATCATCCAATATTAATATAAATATAAAAATTAAATTAAAACCATTTTTAATAAATTTTATGCTATAATTTTTGACATTTTATATTCTTTTTTTTTGCATTTTAAGTGCATATTTTATTGCATATTTTTGACATTTTTAATGCATTTTTTAAGGTTTTTTAGTGCATTAAATTCACAGCCCTGTTGATAATATATAAGTAAATACTTACTTCGTTGACATGTGTGGCTTTTAACCGAATTCGGAATGAAGTTTTTGCAAGCAACACATATTTTTCCCTTTTTAAAGCAAATAAATATTATAAAAATGTAAACATTTTGATTTTTTTAAACAAATTATAAAAATACTTTTCAATAACTACTTACAACGACAGCCATGATAAATATTTAATAAAAATTATAATATCATAATACAACAAATATTTTAACTTTACTACAATAATAAATTGTACAATATTATGAACATTAATAATTAACAATTATTAACAAGATAAGATAATAAAAATTATAAATAAATTAACGAACATTTTTATTAGATATTATACCAACAATAACCACACGGTGGGAAGTTGAAATAATTCAACTTTTGGTAACAAGTGGTAACGTGGAATATCATGGTATCCAAATTACGGTTATGAAATTAACTATCCAATCATATCATTGGATATCAATGATATCAATGATCGAATACACGTTCAAAACGGAACACGGTGTTAGTGGAATACCGCCTTTAGGCTTGTTCAAGTCTAACTTGTACCTGACTAGATATTTGTTGTAATAAATAATAATAATGATATATTATGTTTGTTATATGAATTAACTCATTGAAGTATTTGCAAAACGTAGTTGATTAAGTAGGTGTACCTACTTCTTCACATTAATACATAGGTAATTATAATATTATTATAATTATGTACTTATTATGGTATATGCGGTGATAGGTATATGTGCTGTGGTGTAAATAAATTGTCATCATCATTAGTATAAATAATAAAATACCGCACGTTTGTTTTAGCAGTGACGCAGCGATACTACTATTTACTAAATCTATTATTAGCTACACATTTTAGTGTGATACATAATCGTATTTAAAGAGAAGAATTGTAGTAATGGAAACTGTGTTGAGTTTATAATATATACATCTTGAGTTATGAATTTAATATATATATATATGAAATAAATAATATCCAAATAATTAATAATTATTATTGCATTAAAAAAAATATTACTTTAAGTTATAACAATTACCTATTAATCATTTTTCATTATATGCTTTGGCCCGTAGGTAATATGCTTGCGCATATTAAATAATTACCCTAATAATAATATTAAAAGTAACGTTTACGAAACTACGTTCACCGACGAAAAGTTCAGAAATAAGGATCAAGGTTTGATCCTTCAAAGTCAATTATTGGTTAATGATTTTATATTGATGTAGGTACCAAATTATTCATAAAAATATATGCTGTACCTACCTATTATAATATATTGTTAACTATAATTTATTTTAAAATTCATTATCAGGTCTTTGGATTCAAGTTCCTTTCATATAGCCTTATATATAAAACATAATATTGAACACGGACGGTACTAAAATTATAATAAAAATACGGTCAAAAATTATATGATATATAAGTCATGTCCTGTTGTGCCCCGAGACCATACAGTATTACCCCAGGTTTTTGGTAAATTCCAAAAAAAGTAAAACAAAAATTACACACATTTTTAGATAAAAAACGTAAAAAAGTTTCGAGTAAAAGCTATAGACCGTAAGTTTTTCTATGTATATTAGTTAAAAAAAATTGCATTATGTTAAAAATTACATGATTTATAAACCGTACGGTACTGCCCCGCCTTCCCCTAAGTATAAGTTATAACATTTCCTAGACATTTTTGAAAAATTTATTTTTATAAGATTAAGTTGTATTTTATAATGAAGATCAATATACGAAAGTAGATAAAAAAAGAGAGTTCTAAACCTGACCTGCTAGCTGATCCCTATGCTGGCTTGCTGAACCCTGACCACCTATGGGCTGATCCCGGGGCGCCCACCACCGATCGGCTCAGCCTCACGCATAATATGTGTTACTTTTAAATGGTATCAAATACGATTGAAAAATATGAAGTAATTGTATTTTCGTTATTTTTTATATCGATACAGTAAAACTGGTAATATAAAATATAAAATTACGAACATTTTATTATGTAACATTTATATGTAGATAATACTATTGTTATTCCATTATTATTATTTTAGATTCTGAGTGGAACGATGAATGTATTGATTTAACAATGATGTGTGTTTTTTTTTTATTTTATTTTATTTTTTTTTTTGTGTCTGTGTACACGATAAGTAGTCGAAATAATGCTACGATTTTCAACTTCAGTATCTTGTTCGATCAGAAAGTGAATATCGTTGGTGCATTGAGGTTGCAAATTTCCCAGTAGTTTTCAAAAGCGCCGGGAAAAACAAAAGAAAAATTAAGAAAAAACGGGAATTTTTACGCAAAATCTGTTTTCGAGAAAATCGATTTTGGTTTTTGGTGTAACTTTAAAACAAATGACCGTAGATACATGAAATTTTCAATGGTTGTTTATATTTCCATTTTCTATACACGATAATATTTTAAAAATATTTTGATTTATTTTGAACTGTTTAGAGACATTTTCATTTTCCATTTTTTTTTAGTTTTTTTTCTAAAAATATCTGAAAATTTAATAGAAGGCTCCTAGTATATTGTTTCAAATGCAGATGAAAAATATTAAAAATCGTTAGTCACAGTTTTTTTTTATAAGCATTTAAAGTTCAAAAATTGACAAAATATGTAAAAATCACGAATAATAGCAAATTATTTTGTGTTAAGAATTCGTAAAAATTTTTTCTTTTTAAATCTAAGATATGAAAATGTAATACAAGATTCCTTATAAGATTATCTACCTTTATCAAACAAAAAATATCTATAAGAAGTCAAATTAAATTTTTATGATCGGTTTAATTCAAATTTTTACACACTAGATATTCACTCGATTTCTCATG
>NC_042493.1:16865692-16870470 GCF_005508785.2 Acyrthosiphon pisum
TTAAGTACAAATTTGGACGAAATTACATATTAAAAACCTAGGATAACTATTTTAGTTATTTGTTGTGATAGTATAATATATCGTGGGTACTTGAAACTTCTAAAGTATACTATTATATATCTATGATAGTACCACGGTTTTTTGTTGATGTATAACGCGTTATAAGTACCTAAATACCTAATAGATATTATGATATGATTAATTTGGAATTTATTCTAGGTACCTATTATAGGTCAATTGTTTTTAAATACTTACTACAGACTATAATATAATATTATGTCTTATACCTAGACTGACATACCGTCTCCGCTCAGAATCGTTTTTCTTATACAATGATATTATATCATTGAATTCAAATTTAATACCATCCATTATACAGTGACCCACTTGTAACCTACTGTACAGCAGAGTGAAATTCACTTACCCACCTTTTTATTATTGCATATTTACATTTTATTGTTAAAGGCTGATTCTATAATAACACTGATAACAGTAGACCACCCTTTAAAATACAAAAAAAAATTACTATCCTCAGTATGGTACACTTGCCAGTTGCCCTCAATCTCCCAAAAAATAGTGGGCCGGTAAAAAAGTATTTTCCCGGGCTGGTCCGAAATTCCAATCCGTCCCTGCCAATATAGTATCACATAAAAGCAACCGGAAAGTTCGGAGTCCTTTGTTCGATGGTTTCCTTCCTTAAGTGGAACGAGTTGAACGTCTGGATGCAGACGTAACTAGCAAGGACACGCGTACGTACAACTGTACAAGTCGGCTGGTCTGCAAGAAAACCACAGTTCATGGAAATACGTAGTCGTCGTCGTCATCGTTGGTAATCGTCGGTCGGCAATATAATTTTTGTTCTCGGAATATATTATATCCACTGAGTGGCTAGTAATTTGATTCTCTGAAAATATTAGTATTTAAAATTATCGTTTATAGTTTCTCTGGCCAATCAGGTTCGTAATTTGCACTAGATGTATACAAATTACAAACTATATTAAAAATATTAAAATAACTTCGTAATCTCCTCGTTACACGCATACTCTATACTACCAATAATATCGTCATACGGGCGGCTTTAGGCTTGGTATTTGTTCAGTCTTCGTCAATAAGGTCTGCCGGAACTCTGTATTATTTTATTACCAATGAGTTTTTCGTACTAAAACTATGTTTCGAAATAATAAGCTTAATTACTTATTAATATAATTATACGTATCTAAAATGCACAGTGCTTTAATAAATTATTAAAATACTTGTTTTTAATATTAACAACCGTAATTATAGTGATAAACTGATAAATATGTATTATTCAACTAGTGACGCACGGAATATACCAAACAATATTTATAAATTATTTAGTTAATTATTTATTTATTTATAAGCTACCTAACTATAGTTAATAATAAATTATTTTAATATATTATCTTAGATGATTTATGTATAGTATAATTATGTGATAATTAATATATTATACTATTGTAAGTTGTTGTTATTTTGCAACCGTTGAATAATATCTAAAACTGTTAAAGTAACATATTTTGTATCTAAAATAATATGTATCAAAATTTCAAAATTGTTTAACTTAAAAAACGTTTGGTTAAATTATGACGTACCTATATTAATATTTCAATGTATTTTTATATAGGACGATATAGGTACTCGTGTCTCGTATACCCATGTATATTATATATGGTACAGCAGAGTTCACACTACTAAAGCAGTCGTCTATTATACACAATTACACAAAATTATCATCGCTACCTATTAAGAGGATATCAGCTTACAATTTATTTTCACGTTCTGATCCTCACGCAACATGAACAATTTGGATTCAGCAAAACCAACTTTGTGTTGTTAACCAGTAACATATCATAAAACTTAAAGTAAAAAAAAACATTAGCCGTGTTAGAACGTAAGATTTTCTACGATAGTTATAAAGCAAAATATTATCATTTTTAAATTGTATACATTTAACATAAAATATTGAAGTAACGTTAACATACCAACACAAAATTAATAATGTTCTTAAATTTAAGTTTGATAATACGTCGGTTCCCTCAAACACTAAAGTCAACAATGAAAGGTTGGTTCAAATTTTTGCAATGTAACGCCAGATTTAAAGAAAATGAGACAGAACACAAATAGTGCTCTGATATCCTCTTAGTTATAGTTAATAATAAATTATTAAATAATTGTCTAATGAGTAGTCAAATGCAGTCTAAAGCTGTTATGTGTACCACGTTAATTCACAAATATAGAAATTAGTAATTACTAATGTATAAACCAATAATGTAGATGCCCTTTCACGTGACTCAGTTTTTAGAGAAAAATTACGTGAATTACTAGAAATCAATTTTGGATTTCTCACATGCATTATAAGAAATTGTATATCAGAGAACATTTTGATTTAATTTTATTTGAAGTTATTTGAAATAAAAATGTCATTATTAAATTTATATTGTTTAATTAAAAACTTGTTATCTTTCGACTTACTAAAATTAAAAATTACGTAGTTATTATAAACAAAATATTTTTTCTATTTTTCGTATTAATAGTGGATTTGTATTTTAATTTAATTCAACAGAATAATGGTCCCAACTGAACACGTTCTTCTGAGGGCCAATGAAAAGTTAAAAAGAATGTTTTTGTTAGGTACAAAATTTCAATAAAATAAAGTAGGATTGAGATTTTTGATCACATGAATGTGAACTGTAGTACCCTTGTCCCTTAGGAGATGTGAACAGCTGTATATAATAATATGTATATAACAATTTAAGTACAGGACTGATACATTTGTTGGTAATAATAATATTTTGCAGTAATAAATATATAATATTTAAATACTAAATTAGTAAGCTACTTTTCCGATTAATCAAGGTACTACTAATATTTAAGATTATATAATAATGATCTGTATTATAAAAGCGTATGATCTAAATCATAATAGACGTAGACATTACGTAGGTAATGGATGTGTTAAATTTGAATTCAATGATAAATAGTGATAAATTGTAAAAAAAAAAAAGGCGGGTAAGTGGATGTCGCTCTGCTATACGGTAGGTTACAAGTGGGTCACTGTATAATGGATAGTATTAAATTTGAATTCCATGATATAATATCACTGTATAAGAAAAACGATTCTGAGCGGAGACGGTATGTCAGTCTAGATATTAGACATACATATTTAGGTATACTTATCTATAGTATTATTAATAAATTCCAAATTAATCATAATATCACAATATCAATTAGGTACCTACTTATAACGCGTAATACGTCAACAACAAACCCTGATACTATCATAGATATATAATAGTGTACTTTAGAAGTTTCAAGTACCCACGAATAATATTATATAATCACAACAAAATAACTAAAATAATTCTTCTAGGTTTTTTATTATGTAATTTCGTCCAAATTTGAACTTAAAATGACTATAAAAATAAAATTTGCTAATGTATTTTTTAGATTTTTTGGTAACGAAATTACCTATTCATGTGGAATCTTGTTTTAAATTTTTAATTCTTAGATATAAAAGTTGAACATTTTATAAATTTTTAACTACAAAATAATTATTCAATTTTAAATTTGATAAATTTTGTCAAAATTTCAACTTCAAATGCTTATAAAAAATAATCGTGCCTATGTATTTTTAATATTTTTCAACTGCTATTGTAACAATGTATCAGAACCCTTGCATTAAATTTTCACGCATTTTTCCCAAACAAATAAAATTTTATTGATATTTATAGAAAAAAAATTAAATAAATTGAAAAATGACAATGTCCGTAAGCAGCTCAAAAAGAGTCAAGTTATTTTCAAATTTTTATCGTGTATAAATAATTCTAATATAAACATTCAGTGAAATTTTCAAGTATCTACAGTCATTCGTTTTTTAATTACAATAAAATAAGAAAATCGTTACGTAAGAAATCGAGTGAATATCAAATGTTGTAAAAATATGAATTTCAAACGCTCATAAAAATTTAATTTGAGTTTCTTATATACATTTTTTTTTTTGATAAAGGTAGAATAACCTATAAGGAATCTTGTATTACATTTTAAAATCTTAGTTCTAAAAAGAAAAATTTTTACGAATTGTAGTAATGGAAACTGTGTTGAGTTTATAATATATACATCTTGAGTTATGAATTTAATATATATATATATGAAATAAATAATATCCAAATAATTAATAATTATTATTGCATTAAAAAAAATATTACTTTAAGTTATAACAATTACCTATTAATCATTTTTCATTATATGCTTTGGCCCGTAGGTAATATGCTTGCGCATATTAAATAATTACCCTAATAATAATATTAAAAGTAACATTTACGAAACTTCGTTCACCGACGAAAAGTTCAGAAATAAGGATCAAGGTTTGATCCTTCAAAGTCAATTATTGGTTAATGATTTTATATTGATGTAGGTACCAAATTATTCATAAAAATATATGCTGTACCTACCTATTATAATATATTCAAGTTCCTTTCATATAGCCTTATATAAAACATAATATTGAACACGGACGGTACTAAAATTATAATAAAAATACGGTCAAAAATTATATGATATATAAGTCATGTCCTGTTATGCCCCGAGACCATACAGTATTACCCCAGGTTTTTGGTAAATTCCAAAAAAAGTAAAACAAAAATTACACACATTTTTAGATAAAAACGTAAAAAAGTTTCGAGTAAAAGCTATAGACCGTAAGTTTTTCTATGTATATTAGTTAAAAAAAATTGCATTATGTTAAAAATTACATGATT
>NC_042493.1:16876421-16901544 GCF_005508785.2 Acyrthosiphon pisum
ACTGAAATACCTAACTTACAGGTGCTAAATAATTTTTTCTTATAACTACCTTTTTATATTCTTAAATAGTTAAATCAGTAATCTAAAATGCTCAAAAAAAAAAAAACAAATATAGTTCATTATTTATAGCAATTTTTCGCAATTTTTCGTGATTTTATAATTATTAATTATAATTTACCTATTATACTTATAGGTATACCTACCTACTTAAATAATTTTTTTTTTTTAAAACTATTGGACGTGTTAAAAAAATACATTTTTTGCGGATAAAGATGGGCCCTCAAAGTCAATAGGCCCCGAAACGTGCCCCCCCCCTAATCCGGGCTTTGGACTTTTATAATTTTTTAACAAAACTATTTTCATTTTTGGTGAAAATTTGAACTTAAATTGCTTATAATAAGAAATCGTGTCGATGTATCCTTAATATTTTTATACAGCTATTATAACAACTAATGTGGAACCTTGAATTAAACCTTCAAGGATTTTGACAATGCGGACATTTTTTAATCGACATTGAAAGAAACAATATTAGAAAAAGTTGAAAATTTCAAATGTCTATAAATATCTAAGTCAAAAGTTTCGAAATATTTTTAAATTCTTATCATGTATAGAATAAAATGCTAATATAATTAATATTTAGAATAAACTTCATAAATCAGATATAATAATGGATAATCGGAGCATTTGTACTGCCCCAAAGGGTGATGAGTGATGACAGCCAAAAAACCATAACACATATCATTGTAAAATGCTAAAATAAATACATTCTTCACTCAGGATCTAAAAAAAGTTAGACAGCACGTGCAGTTACAAAGATAAGATTTATTGACAAGGATGATTTTCCGTATTTTAGCATTTAATGGTTTACTAATAATGACTAGGGTGCATTTTCCTTTCATGATTTATTTCAAATGTATTATATTTTTAGTGAGATATTGGATTGTCTTCCAATCACTGTATCATTGAACAATAAAGACAATAAACTTAAAAGGTTGTTATAATAAAGTTTAATATAGTATTGCACAATGTCACACTTCATAGAATTAAAAAAAAAAATGTATTCTAATATTATATATTTTGTATTTTATTATTTATTATTGCTACTTTTAAACTAATACAAATTACAATAACCTTTGATAATGCATGAGCCCGCGCATATGAAGAACATGTTCAGCAGGACTCATTCTTTTTGAAGAAAAAAATCAGAAAAAAATCTCCAATGAATAATAATCTTATGGAGGAGAAACAGGAAAAAGTCCTATAGGCTATAAGCAGTGACGTAGCTAAATGAGAATTACCATCATCGAAAAGGATCTTTCTACGTCCACCGAAGTTAAAAATTATTAAACGACAATTGCGGACTCAAAAAGAGTCAAGTTATTTTCAAATTTTTATCGTGTATAGAAAATTCTTATATAAACATTCAGTGAAATTTTCAAGTATCTACAGTCATTCGTTTTTTAATTATAATAAAATAAGAAAATCGTTACGTGTCAATGTCTGCGCATGCGTAAGTTGGCGTAAGATGGCGAATATAAATGAAGTATGGTCGATTTACTGAGCGGTATTTTGCGGGCCTTCTGTTTCAGGAAAATTCAGGACAATTCTAGGAAATATTGACCAAAAACGATTACAGATTAAACTTACACATACTAATCTTCGTTTACTTTACATACACTTAGGCGGTCACACATGACTGGTGTACCTACTTGGCCAATATTTGTGACTGGTGACATTACGCCTGTCGTATGGGAGGCTTCACAAGTACAATTGTTGGTTACTGGCTCGTACCGGTGGATTGTCGGTAAACCTGAGACAAGTCAAAGGACCACCAATGTTTACATTCAACTTGGCGTTTACTCCCACATAACATGGCACTACATGGTGACTGGTGTTTGACTGGCCGTGCGAGTTTTTTAAAATTTTTTTTTATTAAAATAAATAATATAAATATATAAATAATAATCTGTATACGTAAAATTAATATATAATAAAATTGTGATATAGAACATGTTATTTTGTTGTTATTGAAGTTAAAAAATGTATTAATTAATTATATGCGTATTTACGCATTTTTCTTACTTAATTAACCTAACAAATAAATCATAAATCGATGAGATAAAAATATAACTCAGACCTACATACCTTTATGTACTGTATTTGTACAGTTTTTTATATTATATAATAGGTACCGTAGTAAATAACATTTGCTTTAAATGACTTACCCCTATCAAAATCACAAAAGATATCTATAGAAGTACCTATTAAATATTCTGAAGTTTATCGTTTTCTTAAATATAGTTAATTCTGTTATACATAATATATATTATATTTGAAGTGAAAACAAATACTATAAATGACAATACATGATAACTAGTGTCCAAAATTGCGATACATGTACCTATTGTACCTATTTCCCCTGAGCAGGTAACGAACGCGCTCTAGGATTATATATACATATGTAGGGCATTCGAGTATTTCCAGAGGCTATATATTATCATCTATAATTATCATTGTTTTGTACCGTATTGTCATATATGTATAGTATTTGGTTAAAATAATGGATTCAACAGTCAATACTATATTTACATTATAAACCCGGCTTTAACAAATAAATAATAAATAATATTATTATCGGTTTCTATTATTATTTTCATGGAGATAATATAACTAAAAATATAATATATATCTATTTTAACTTATTAAAACAAAATATCTTCATTCTTCAGTCGTTGACCATATCTAGTGCGACCAGTATGTACCTACATCCTTATTATTGTTCTGTGATTTATTTTATTCATTAGTAATAGTTTGATAAATAAAAAATTGTTTATAATATGGAGTGGACAAACGAATTGACAATCGAGTTTTTAGATCTCTATAAAAAAGAAATTGCGATCACATTCTCCCTATCAAAATTTACCAACTCCTTATCAAAATGTATCATCTCTAGAATCAAACTCAAATAGTTCTGCTATACATTACTTTAAGTCTATCTTACCACAATTACCACATATTCAAATAGTACAGTCTTATACAGATATTTAGCAAAACATATTTCACCTATATACCTCGGACAGCAAGAAGTTGAATGCTTAAATATTTCTACAATGCCTACACAATCTCCCTATCAATATGTACCAACTCTTTATCAAAATTTATCATCTCCAGAATCAAACTCAAAAAGTTCAGCTCTACATCCTACCGATTTATCTGGCAATTATAACCATTAGCTAATTGATCATTCATTAATTAATTTTAATTAATATTATGTAGGTACATTATAATATTTACCTATTACTCCATGCTTAAACTATTTAATTGTAATTCGGTTTAAATCAAAAGATATTGATTTAAATTTGTATTACAGGTCAAATATTTATGTAATTTTTGCTATTAAT
Organism: Acyrthosiphon pisum; assembly: GCF_005508785.2. Lineage (NCBI taxonomy): Eukaryota > Metazoa > Arthropoda > Insecta > Hemiptera > Aphididae > Acyrthosiphon > Acyrthosiphon pisum. The sequence continues at coordinate 16,879,823 of NC_042493.1, forward strand.
TTTTAATAAAGTAGTTTTTTTTTCATTGGTATTAATTATTAATTAATATATCAAGTATCTATTCAATCTACGCTAAAGTGTTTATATTTTATAATCAATATTATATATTATATTATATATTATGTATGCAGGGTTAAAAGTTGTAACTTGAAAAGAACACTTAAATACTAAAAAAAAGTAATTAATATTTACTATCAAAAATACTTTAAATTGAAAATATTTAAAAAAAATTATTTAAATACTTTTACTCAGATTCTTCTCAGCACTATATTATAATCAAGCCCGGATTAAGGGGGGCACGTCCCGAGGCCCATTGATTTAAGGGCCCATATTTATCCCCAAAATATATTTCTTTACGCGTCCAATAAAGTTTTCAAAAAAAAAAATTATTATTTAAGTAAGTATAGTAGGTAAATTGTTAATTATTATTAATAGTTATAAAATAAAATTGTTCTTCATTTTATATCACGAAAAATTACTATAAATAAAGAATTATGTTTGCCAACAATATTGTGTTTTGTTTTTTTTTTGAGCATTTTCGATAACCGATTTAACTATTTAAGTATATAAAAAGGTAGTTATAAGAAAAACATACTTAGCTCTTGTAAATTAGGTGTTTTAGTTAAAAGTATTAATGCATATTATACTAAACTTTAGAGGACCTGCTAGTTAATAAACTAGCTAACCAACATTGATCATTTCACTGTCAAAATGTTCAGAAAAAAAGCTTAACCAGAATCCATAAAAAAAATATAGTGGTTAGGTACCATTTGAAAAAATAAAGTTGGTTTTATCATTGGTACAACTGAGTAGTATAAACATTCTGCGTGTTTAAAAAATTTTGAAAATATTGTAAAAAAAGATCCTGTTAAAAATAAAGAAACACGTCTTATTTTGTTTTAACGAAATTCCATATCATCGATCCATAATTGTTAAAAAAAACCGCATTGGTACGATGACATAAGATACACTCTGTATATTTTTTGTATAGTAAAAATTATACAATAATATAAAATCATTAATATGTAGTGATACAATTATTTCGAAGATTAAGTTAAAAGTTAAAAAATTAAGTGGATCATCCGGTTGTTGTGTCCTGGGCTCCAATTGATCCGGGCTTGATCATAGTATATATGTTTTTATAAATTTGTAAATAACTTAGTTTAATTTTTTAAAAAAATGTCCAACTTACTTTTATTTCATCTTTTAGGATTTGAACTAAAGCACTGCAAACTTCGTGTACTATTTTTTTTTTACGAGTACGCGCACGCAGCTCAGAGCAATATAGCTTGCAACAGCAACGACCTTCTTCTGTTCGGGATCCATTTCGAACTGACTTATTTAATTTAATTAATTGAGAGGACTTGATAAACGCATGAACTGGTCAACTATATAATCCATGTGGAAAATATACAATTACCATGACAAGTATACCAGCGCTAGGCATTGATAACACTTGTCATCAGTATACCAGTCGTGTAGGAGCAAAGACCAATGTTGGTCATATATCACCAGTGACAAATATTGGCCAAGTACACCAGTCGTGTGGGACCGCCTTACAAGTCATTTTAATGCCATCATATTTAATTGCCTATATTAACTTCCTTTCAACACGACCGACTGGAGCCCCTTAAGTTATATATAAATATAAACACATAATTTAATCATTACACACTTAATTTATATTATTATTTATTATGATAGTTACCTAGGATACCCATACACATAGGCTCATCAACATGACTCTAGCCTACGATATGGTTTATATCTTTATGCCTATAAAATAATGTAGGTACCAGTTAAATTGTATCATATATCACCATGTACCACTGGTCCTCGGCCCGTTTCATTAAATTAATTAATTATATTATGAATAAACATTTATTATTATTATTATTATTATGCATTTATGTATCAAGTATCGACATACTTTCTTTTCAGTATTCTGAAAAAATATTAATATATTCATTATTCGGTATGCTGCTTTTGTTATTCGTGTAAAACTGGTCGAATGCGTAGTAATCATAACATGCTGTGCCCATTTTGCTTCAAAACAATTTGTTGAACAAAAAGGCTTGCAGTTCGGTTGCTGCCATAGTGCCACTATATACACGGAATATAAAGAATGAAGATATTATACATAATGTATATTATTATAAATTATAATGTAGAAGTGTAGAACATTATGCCGCACGGTGCAACTTTTACGTAGTAGTCCACTAATTTTCGTTGTTACCACGGTTTTCCCTGATGATAACTACCTACGACAGCGGAGCGCGGCGTGCGCTATCTCGCGATGACCTCCATGACGTCGTTTATAATTTTATACCTAGCAGCTAAACCGGATTTTGCACAAACTATCACAAAAACATATCTGCGAGACATCTGTAAAAATGTATAAGTATATTATTATTATATCATATATATCATATATATATATATAATAGGAACTTACTACTCAGAACCTATATAACTCTCACATACACACAACAACAACAACAATTCAACCACATATTTAAGATACATAAGATTAATGTACATTCATTCCTCTGCTACAATACTACGGCCACTATTCGTTAATGCTACTTTTAGTCTTTAGAAGACCAAGATTTAGATTAAATATACGGATTTAATAATTAGATAACTTTAATAATAGATATCATATTTGTTAGTAGTATAAAATACTACCCACTAAATAGAGGTAATTAAGTCACACAAAAATCATAAAAAAATAATGAAAACTCTAAAGAACAATGAAAATACTATAGAAATATTGTAATATTTACTCATAATTGTAAAAAATCAAATAATAAAGTAAATTATATACGTATAAAAAAACTTAAAAAATACATCTTATACTAAAAAATTATTTTCTAAAAAATGCATTAAGAGGACGATAAAGCGAGCTATGAGTATTTTAGAATTGTTAATTGTTTGTACATAGTACATCTTAAAGTATTCATAACTCGCTTAAAAATTAAAATATACTAAAAATCCCATGAGGTTGTCTAGATAATAATCTTACCTTTAGATTTGATAAGAGGTCAATTCACTCTAATTTTTAAACCAACAGAGTTACACGTGTTCTGCTGAGCGTAGAATGTGCATGTTACGCACTTGTAAGACGGAGACAACACATGCGGGTATAACATGCTCTTAAGCCCAAAGTATATAGCATATAGCTATGCAATATTTGTGGGTGGCTACTAGTTGAGTTCCATAGATAAAATGTCATCCTAATTGCAACCCGAGATTTTTGGGAGTAAATAATAATTTTGGCCCACGTTTATATGGATTACAATTAAAAATATAAAATATAAAATTGTGTATTATATATCAAGGAATATTTATGTATATTTTTTAATGTAAGTATGTCGTATTTTCATTTCGATTTAATTATCGTGCCATTGTATTTCAGTTTTCTTATGAATGTTTCTTCGTCTCCTATATCTATTCTGCAATTATTTAAGTGAGTAGATACTAGATATTCCTTAATATTGTTTAAGTATCACAAGTTTATTATATATTAATCAAAACATTGAACACTAGGTACATTATTTGGATATTATGTACAGTCGACATTCCGTTGAATGTTGAATGGAAAGCCTCACAGTTATAAGTATAGTTCGCATAGAATTCATAAACGGTCAACGATAATAATATTATACGTTAGAACCATGAATATATGATGGACACATATTAAACCGGTAAATATTAGTTAATTTAAGTAGGACAAAAAAACCAGGTGATAACTCGGATGTAAATTTTAATATATGTGTTTCGTTATTATATACCTAGTTATCTTATGGACGCAAATAGTATGCGGCCATATTTATCACAATTTTGTAGCTTGCGCATTATTAATCGTTATAGTAAACACTAAAAATTTTAATTGGTCTTTTTTGCATCGTATGTCCTGCTAATTAAACAATAGGCAGTGAGTATTAGTTGTAGTAGGTACGACGCACTGTAACATTACACATATTACACAACCAATAACATAAATGCATAATACGAGTAGTGAGTAGGTACTCAGGTGTAAAAATATTTATATTTAAAATTATTAGAAAACTGATACATTTTTTTTATGAATTAACCAATTATATCAATTAACGAATCTAGTTAGTCTAGATAATTAGTTGGATATTTTTTTAAATAATTTTGTTATTTTGAAGTTAATGCACCAATAATGATCAATTATATTTTAACCTAGACAAGCAATCTAATCACATTTTATTTATAGTTTTTTCATAACAATATTAGTTTGTAATGATATCTATGCGTGAACGTCTTAAGCCAATATTAATAAATAATAATAATTAAGGAGGTTGAGTAACCAAAATACCTACGATATTACACGAGTTATTTGTATAAGATAAAACTGTTACACACCGTAGGTAGGTACGAATAAATAAACTATTTTCCTTCTCGAGAATTTAATACATTTGTAAAGGTGCTGTGAAAGGAGGAGATGGAGAGATACGATAAACGGTAATGGGAATTATTTTTAATCTTATTTTAACAATTATTTTAAACTATAATAATGAAAATAAATAAAAGTCCCATACAGAAAATAAAATTAAACCATAATTAACGCCTGTACTTTTCCATTGCGAATTTCACAGATATTTCATCACTACAGTTGATGTCCACACTAATTGGTTAATGTGTTATAAATTCAACTATAGCATTACAGTATTTAAAGTGTTTGAGGCAATTAAGTATACCTATACGGAGACGCCGAAAGCTAAGCATTAGTGCGTTAAGTGAAATTTTCCCATGTGACACGAGTATGAGTCCACGAGTGAAGACATCACCACCTTGAGCATTATAATATTCCGTCATTAGAATAATTATTCACAAAATATAATTATTTATTAAGAAATCAACATTCAAAATTTCAAAATACTGACGTATACGTTTATTATTGACGTCATATTTTTTAATTTATAAAAATACTGTAGGCCTATGATTTTTCCGGTTTTTAGATACTAACCGTTGACTATTATAGTGTGTGTGTGTGTGTGTGAGGTGTTGTGACCTCCTATAATACCGTACCTGAATAACCACTGAATATACCTAGTAAGTATATTACCTAATAAGTAATCAAATTAAAGTGTCACTAATTCTTCCATCAGTGTTTTTTTTCATGCTAATATATATGTTATTTATCAAATATTCTCATTACCTACGCATTTTTCGTATTAAGGTTTATCTCAATATATAAATTTTAAAAAAGTATTAAAATATTGTGTGTTGATTTGTTCGTTTAACAAATAGTGAAAGCTGTTTATGTTCAACTTTATGGGTTGAAAGTTTCAAGTAGAAAATTGTATCTAGCTTATATTTATAATTCCTAGTACTTTTCAAGGTTATCAGGAAAAACAAATAAAAAATACGGAGAGACGGGATTATTTTACACGAATTCCTGAGTAAATAGATTTTAATTTTTTTTGTACCTACGGTGAAATTTTAGGTTAAATAACCGCAGACTTGCAATGTTCACCAGATATTTATTTCTTTTAGCATTTTCTATACATGCTATAATTTATTATAATACTTTTTTTGTGCTATTCATAGACATTTTAAATTTACCAATTATTTCAATGTATGTATCAAATCAATGTATGATACCATTTTTATTTCTGAATATAAAAGCTCCAGAATTAAATACAAGTGGTTCCTCGTAAGTTTTTCGTACAGAAATTAAAATAAAGTTAAAGTCACGATTATTTTTTAACTTTAAGTAAAAATGCTGACAAAATTAGTTATTTAAATGATACATTTTTTTTGTAATATTTATATTATTTTTATTTATATTACTTTTACTTTTACAAAATTAAACAAAATCATGAAAATATGCAAATTATTTTGTAGTTTAAAATTTTTTAATTGTAATACTAATTTAAGTCTTGAAAATGTAATACAAGATTCTTCATAGGCTTGTTTTTACTGAAGACTTCTAAAAAAGCTTAGCATACAACTTTACTATATATACATTTTTAATGAGTGATTGAACTTCAGATGTAGTTGACATTGAATTTATATTGTATATTAAGTATTTTTTTTTTTTGTTTAATATATTTTTATTTTTACATCCATGTATCTATTAATATTTTAATTAAGATAATGTCAGCGCACGGGTTGTTCTCACTCTCTGGCCCATGCGCAACATAGACAAAACGTATTTACGCAGAATTATTATTTTTATGTTTTGGAGTAATCTTTGGGTAAAATCACCCATTGGTCATTATAAAACTCATAGAGAATAATATTTTTGAGAATAGATATATCGATATGTCTAAATATTGTCTCAAAAGAATTTAAACATAATTTTAATTTAAATTTTTTTTAGAAAATGTATGAATCATAATATATCTATACCTATTAATATAAAAGTAACCATCAATTGTAAATATACCTTAGATCACCCCTAGGTAATTTGTACATTTTATTCGTGTATATGGTAATAAACAAAGTGTTACGCAAAGTCGGTTAGAAAATAAAAATATCTGTAGGTACCTAAAACAAAACCATATTTATATTAATATAAAAAAAAACCCGTGGCAAACCGCATATGACGTCATTGGACAAGAATATCCTTCTACAATAAATTACTTAAATTATCATTTTCTATACACAATAAGATAATTTTAAAAATATTTATGCAAATTTTTAGATATTTATTATGCATTTATATCATATACCTATTCGCACCGTTTAATGTACACCGGCGATATTGACTTAGATTTTTCGATGTTATTGTTGAAAATTAGTCAACATATAGTATAGTAATAGAACATTAAATAACAATTACTAATAGTTGGTACTTTACATAAATTAATTATAAAATATCCTAGAAAGGAATTAGAGGCTGACTCACTGTCTCTACATAGAATTCGTTTTTCGGTATAATGATTTATCATTCAATTCAAATTTAAAACATCCATTAAGCGGTGACCTATTCAATGACGAAGTATACAATCAAAACCTAATACAACTGTGCGACTTATCCGTTTTTCTTTTTTTTTTTTTAGAATTCATAATCGGTTGACCACATCACATGTTTGGCATAATAATGTTTGATTTGTGCTGGCGCAATCAATATGTACCTATTGTTAGTGATTACCATTGTAACATATATATACATTATTAGCACAGAGTGCGAGAGGTGCATAACGAGTGAAATATAATATTATGTAATAAGGATTTCCTCGTTTGGACTAGGTACCATTTCAAATACATTATAAAGTATTTGCAATCCGGCATTCGAGCGCTCACGTTTCCTCAATATTTTTAATCGTCATTCTTGACTTCCCAGAGCCACTATCCACTATCGCCTATTCTTATCGAGAACCACCGACACCAAAACGATTATTCCACATTCATAGACTCGTACTCATAATCGTATAATAATATAATATAGATATTATAGTCGTATGTATAATATGTTTCTATGTATATGTATAAACTCGATGACGCACGCGCATGCGCACGCACACACACATATATTATACATAAGCTTGATATGTAATTTTGCAAATTGTTCGCCTCGAGGCTTACACCGGTTTTTCACTTCCCCGTCCGTTGTCGCTGTACATTATAATTCGTTTTTATGTACAATACGAATAATGCGATCGTCGAGGTTGTTGTTGTTGTTGTTTAGATATTTATCATTTAATACGTAGAAAATTACATCTAGTATAATGCAGGTACGATGTACCTATAAATAATATCACGGCTTAGCGAGGTTGAGAATTTAAGATTAATCCACTGGCTTCGTGCCAACGTTGACCTTGGCCGCCGCGGAAAAACACAGCGTCGGATATCTTTTGCTATCCATCCCACCGAGTCTTCCCCCCCTGCCGGTGGCTGGTCCCTATTACCACTTTGCGAATCGGTCGTCCGCTCGCCACGCCACCGCCGACCGGTCCGTCAAATAATACTATACCTGATCGCACATCAGAACCAGCGTCAGCGTTCAGTAGCGGTAGTGCAGCGACAGCGATCGAAACGGTTTTCCCGGAGAGAAGTTTCCTGAACACATATTATAGTCTCTCCGCTTCAAGTCAGAGTTTTTCTTATACACACCATGTAAGTTTTTCCCCACTACAATTTATTAGACGATCCTAAGTTTTTCGATGCGCGTGTTGACTCGTCGCGACAAACCGAGACATTTTACTATATTATGTTAAAGATTATATTTACGTTTACAAACAAATATTTCATTTCCGTGTTACGATTTTAAGGAAATTTTAAATATTTTAAAATGAACAAAAATCATATGCCAATAAATCAAAATATTTATTATAATATTTATTACTCGATTTAAATTATAATACGGCACAAAACATTATAGGTCCCATGTTAGTAGATAAATCTGGAAACACATTGTATCCATAAATTAAAGTATTTCAATCGTTTTTAACTGTCATAAAAACAAAATTTTGTTTCATATATTTTCATTTTCACTAACATTTTTAAGAATTATAAAATGATATAGAATAATTGTATTATACTTAATATTTTATTATTATTAATAAATATTTACTTCAAATTTTTTTTAAAAAATCTAGATGGGTACATCAACATTTTTGTATAATAAAAGTTAATAATTATATAAATGTAATATTTGACGATTTTTTTTGTTTTATTGTTTTATTTAGTATCCATACAAAGTTACTACTTTTACAAAGATGTCTCAGATCAATAATTTCAAGTCGATGTTGACAATTGCCGTGGTTGTCGGTGTAGCGTTTGCCGCTCCCAATAAAGACAAATCTGAACTGAGTAACGTGAGTACCTAATGTTTTAATCATATTCGTACCTATATTTTCATTTGACATAATTGACACGGACGTTTATTTAAAGGATACACAATACACTATACAAAATAGTTAAAAATAAAAACTGGAATTGGAATTTTTTTTTAAAGGGTGTTAGAGCACCATTTTTATTTTCCCTCTTTTTATTTCTTTATTATTAAGTTCACAATAATGATTATAATCATTAATTTCTAAATTAAAGTGAAATAACCTCTTATAAAATTTAAAGATTATTATTTAGGGTGTTTCATAGCCGTATTATTATATTTTAATTTTAAAGCGAATTAAGAGTATTTTAAGATGTACAAACAATTTACAATTTCAAAATACTCATAACTCGCTTTAAAATTAATATATAATAAAACGCCTATGAGATGCCCTAGATCTTACTTTCAAATTTTATATGAGGTAATTTCACTCTAATTTTAAAATTAATCTGATTACTTATAGTCAATATTGTAAACGTAAAATTTGCTATGTTGCGCGTGGATAAGAGAGATAAATCAAATACTGTGCTGACATTCTCTTAAGAGCTTATTAGTAACAACTATTATAGTTTCTGGGATTGGATCCAAGCTAAGTTTTTAATTTTCTATTTGGATATACACAAGTAATAGGTGAGGTTTAATCAGTAGGCTAAAGTGCTCAATACACATACCAAGTCTGCTTAAAATGTCCGCAGGCTTTCCAGAGTAATGTTGCAACATAAATACACCACATTCGATTTTTTTTGTATACATTTCATATTCCTATATTATTTGTATATCTATCCAACTTTACTATACTTGTCAAAACACTTCACTTCTCCAAATAATTATATTTATATTAGGTATACATAATTGGTATGACTTTGTTTCAAAAAATATTGTTAGTGTAAACCTCGATAAGTCGAATACGGTTCCCTCTATGGTCTCCTAAACATTTACAGTGCCTCTACACAGTATGCACTACAGTTGTACGATAAAATTTAGCCATACCCCACACAGCATTTAGGAAATGATAATATTTTGTTAGTATTTTGAAGTGCTTGAATAATGAATATTTGACTAATAATATTGTATAAATATTTTATTCTCATAAAATAATAAAATATTTCACAAAAATGTTGACTTAATATTTTTATAATGTTTCCATGAAAATGTTTTTTTTAAAAAAATATGATTAAAATCTTTTGTTAATGTTTTTAACAAAATATTTTTCAAAAGTCAACTTCTTGGCCAAAAAATATAAATAAAATATTTTCTTATTATTTACGCAACTTTTTTCAAATATTTTGACAACTATATTGTTTTCCTGAAAATATTTAGGTATACCATAGTTGGGAAATATTAAAATGCTGTGTGGGACTACTGCTTATAAAATATTGTTACTAATGTTACTATACGCGTGTAGCATGTCTATTAATATTATGACGGTGTGATAAAAATTGTAAATGTACGAATATGAGGGATTGGGCACGTAACGGCTGGTGATCGAGTTTAATATTAAAAATCATGATAAATGAAAACTGCTACATCGCCACCACTATTGACACATACATCGCGATATACACGTATTTTATATTTAACGTATATGACATAATATAATATACATCTTTGAACGTATATACGCGGTTTCGTGTATTATTATCCATGTCATCGGGACATATTTAAATATTTTTTTTTTCCTGGAAAGAGGAAAAATTTTTCATTTTTCATTCAAGCAGTTTCAAAATATAAATTCTTTAATAATTTAACCGATGCATGCAGAACAACTAATCTTACCACCATAATAACGATGCAGTTACGCGTAACTAAAAGATTTCCTGGATTTGCAAATTATATTATTTTTATATCTTACCTGTTTTGTATAATTGTAAACATTTACATTTATTACTTCGTATGAATATTAAATGTGGCTAAATGATAGTGAGATGGTCCAGAAATTCCTCCTGGTTACATCACCTATACAATGGCCTTGCGGACTACACGTAACACATAGATCACCCCGCTGACTCGTGCACAAGGACGTTGACTGATGATAATTATATTATTATAGATAGGTATACGAAATATCTACCAACGGACGCTCGTCGTTCCGGTAGTCGATCGCGCCAATTACGCTTATTAGTCAACGAAAATATTATTAAATTTATACAAACATAATTTTATGTTATTAAATCGTTCGTACGCGTATCACGAAATGTACACGAATTTTACGCGCGTACATTGTATTTATGACGATTTCTTAATCATGGCTCACATATTATAATTATTGTAATGTTATAGTCGCGTCGTTATGGCAGTCTTCATTATTGCGCGCGATTTCCCATTATACGTCATCGTACTCAAGTAAATCCACTAGGTAGATACTTATTACATAATAATAAATATACACGCGCACATTCAATAACACTAGATGTTTCTAAATCGCTTTGTATGGTTTTTCTCACACAATTCTCACACATTCGACCGATTGACATATTATAGTGTTGAGAAATTTTCGTTCGCCTAACCAATTTTACCTACCGATACGCTGCACAATGACGACAATAATAATAAATAGTTTATAAATAGAAATAGTTAGTAGGGTGTAACATTGAGGCTGTTGACGTGGACCTTGTTTCTACATAATTAATAATAATACTATACTAGGTATTATGTAGTGCGTGTTATTAAAATCTCAACGGTCGTTAAAGTCTCTCGCGTTTCTTATATTCACGGTCACAACCACTCACTTTATTCAGTCAACATCGACGTTGTGTAAACACATTTCTTTGAAGGGGAGGGGTACTTATAACAGATGACACAGTAATGTGTCTTCGACTTTTAAGTACCAAAACTGCCAGTTTTATTTATGGATGTACTTTGTATACCTATGGGGATTAGACAAGATTAAAGAATAATATATATATATATATATATATATATATATCAATTAAAGAATCTATTAATTATTATTTTTTAATACTATATGGTTTAACATAATATGGTTATACATAATATATATATATATTTATATATATATTATTAAAAAATTATTTTAATTTACAGGAAATTGCTCAATCCGGATCGTTCATTACCAAGAACGGTGACTCTGTGTCTGCATCGTTCGGAGGTTTCCACGCAGCTGCCTCTCTGGCTGACGATGGTAGTGCTATAGCTTCCGCCGGCGGCCACGGTCTTGGTGCCAATAGCGGGTATGGTGCGGGGGGTGCCGGAGCTGGAGCCGGATTCGTCGGCGTCAGTGAATTCGTGTCTACCGGAACGCCAATGAAACCAGCTACCGGAGGATATGGTAACAGTGGAAAACCCGAAGGGCCATACTACCCAGGAGGAGCTGGAGCTGGAGCTGGAATCGGCGGAAACGGTAGCGGTGGTTTATTCGACAGGATTTTCGCCGTGAGTTTACTTATACATTGTACTAAATCATGCGATCTGAGGGTGTTTTAATATTAAATTTAAATATAATATGAGGGGGGCTTTACACACTCGCCATTGTAGTCATCAATCATTAAATTAATTATATCAAATGCAAATATGAAATAGAATCAAATGACCAATTTATTTTGTAGAAATCTGAATCATATATTAGGTACGTATTATATTTAAATATATTTTTGCATAAGTGCGGTCGATGTGGATGTCTAAACTCTCAAAATACCACACTGGCTAAGCTACCTATAGGTACGAAACCATGATCCGAAATGCGGCATTAAAATTTAGCTGCACGTTTCTATACGATGACAGCGCAACGCAGTATACGAGCTCATTAAATATTGTTTATGGGTACCTATATGCGATAACGGAAACATTTTTTGTGTACATAATGACATCATTTTTATATGCATAACATTACAACAGTAAGCGCGCGTGTACCTGTATAATATCTAATATATTATCGCGCTATAGAAATCGCTTATTCAATATGTTTTTTAATGTTTAGATTCCCATCAATGTATTACAGTCTGTCAATACGTACTTAAACCAGAAACAAATGCATCAAGGACAACCAGGTATACATTTACAATAATAAAAGTCATAAATTAATAATGTTTTGTACATTACGCTCGCGTGTGTATCATTGTTATTGATCGATAGGATATATTGTAATATTATTATACATAAAATAATAATGGTTATTTGTTTCTTTTTCGATGTTACAGGAGTCGCGGTTCACGGCCATCACCAGAACAACGGTGTTGCCTCCGCCTCAGCATCTGCTGTAGCTGGAAGTGCCACGTACGGCAACTCTGACAAAGCTCCAGTAGCATCTGCCAGTTCCGACTACGGACACGAGTCTGCTGGAGCCTCCGGAAACGGAAAAGCCGGTGCTTCAATGATGGTACACACAAAAACAAATTACGATGAAATATTCAACGTACGTGTTGTGTGTGATGGTGGTGATGTAGTAGTACACACACACACACGCCTAACTTGGTTCTAACAATCTAATACAATAATAATAACTAAACTCGACTTGGTTTATAAATTTATAAACAATATAATAAATACTGTAAACGTATAATATATTAATATGCATACGGTGATGGTGATGGAATCAATTGGTTACTGAAATTGTAATATCATCATCATTCTCATACATCATATTCTCATATCATAAATATTATATAATAATAATATGCTCATTGTCGTTGTTATCGTTATTATTATCTTTAGGAAATATCTACCGCTGAGATGAATTTCACATTGAATATTTTTATTAATATTTTTAGATCCCGATCACAGCATTGAGGTCCGTCCAGAACCTGTTAAACGGTTAACTCATTGCAGTTACTGAAGGATGATGGTGGTGGTTGAAATGACGTTGAAAAACTATGTCATATATAACAGATGTGTCCACTGAAGTAGGCGCTCAACAATGCAACCACACACACAACACACACCCACATTTAGTCTTCATCGTTAGAACATTGTAATTTGTAATATCATTATAAAAGTGTGTAACGTTTAGTCTATATGTAGCTTTGTACCGTGTGTACGTACTATTTTCATATTTATTATTATTATTATATTTTTTTTTTTGGTATATTAGTATTTGTATAACATATATGTGTATACTATGTGCAGTGAATTTTTTGAAACGTCAGACTCATGTGTAACACATTACCAGACGTGTCTTGTGTTAAATAAACCACTCCATATAATATATATGCATAATATATTTCTATATTATATAACATACCATTGTAATAGTATAAATAGTAATATTTTTCTTTTATTCATACTACAACATTGATTATTCATTATGTATGCGTATGAGGTACTGTGAAATATTATTAATGTAATTTAGTAATAGTAATACGTACGCATGTATATTACGTAGTATACCTACCGCTGGCTAACTTTTGTATTCATTTTTTTTTATTATTATTTTTTTATTTAAACGTATTTTTTAAATAATCATTGAATAAAAATATGGTTCTAATTTATATGATTTTTATAATATTATAATACTAATATTATAATAGTTGTGGTGACGTTATCATATTAATACATAATAAGTACATCTAGGGCCGGCGCAAGGCTAAATTACGCCTCAGGCCAAAATGCCAACTGCCGCCTTTTTCACACAACATTTTACTAATACATTTTTCTAATAAAAATAAAATAACATATTATTATGACGAAATATAATGTTATAAGCGGGTAATAGACAAATATAAACACCTACATATCAATAATAAAAATAAAGAATTCAGAAATGGTCTTAAATTAATAATAAATGGAGGTGGTGCAGGGGCGGCTCCAGAGCCTTGGTTAGGGCGGGGGGCAAGTTATTATTTCACAAAATCTTATAACAAAAAGAAAACAACAATTTTTGCAACAAAAATTCAAGTCGTCTATTTTTAGTCCATTTACCCAACAGGTACATCGTATACACAGTCATACCTTTATATAGTCCATATGACAATATTATAATAATTTAATATGCATTTTTTGTTAACAATAGACATTTATTATAAATACGGCCTCTAGGGTTCCCCCCCGAGGTGGAGTGTACAATAGAACATTAACATAAATAATTTAAATTTGTTATCGATCAAAACTTTTCTCGGTTTTCTATAGATAAAATCGATAATGAGACCAAACATTCATTAGCCATAGTAGATCGTCGTTGTTAGTTTCTTCTTTTTTTGAAAAACTTACATAAAGCAAAAAATATATATATATATACACGGTTTTTTTTATAGTTATTTAAAATTTAAGTTTGGATGAAATAAAATATTTTACAAATATTATTCATGGATTTGAAGCATCTAAAGTTTATTATTATATACAAATAATATTAAATTCGTTTACCCGCATTTTTATTTTCTTTTTTTCTTTATCTTGTATACGAAAAATAATCGATATAATGCTTTGATTTTCAACAAGTATTTTTTTCGGTGGAAAAGTTAATCTAGTTGGTGCATTCAAGAGGTAAAATTACTAGTAGTTTTCAAATTCATTAAAAACTGGAATTTTTACGATTTTAGTTTTTTGTGTAACTTATAAAAAATTACCAGAAGCATGACATTTTCACTGAATGTTTATATTCGCATTTTCTAAACACCATAAAATATTATGATTCGTTATGAACTATTAACGGACATTTTCAAAATCGAATTTTTTTAGTTTTTTTTTCAATGAATTTCAATAAAACTTTTGTTGCATCTTTTTAAATCTAATATTTGATAATGTAATACCTACACAATTCCTCATAAGTTTGTCTAGCCTTATCAAAACAACAAAAAAATTTCCACAAGAAAGTCAAATTAAAATTGTATAAGCGTATGAAGTTCATATTTTTACAAGGTTGGATTTAATTATTTATATCCATAAATTATTAATTTATTTATTAACTATTAAGTAGCTTATGATTTTATTAATATTTGTCATTTGGTGAATTTTATAGATTCTCGTGTCATACTGTCGTCTGTCATAGTCATTCCGCAATCCGCATTCATCAATATTATTGTTGAATTGTCTATACTTTAATTGGCAATTGTTATTAAGTTAATATTTCTCATTCTCATCTTTGTCATTACTCATTAATACAAATAAAGTATTATTATATTTAAGAGTATGGTGATTATTTTTATTAATTAAGTATGCCGTATCCTAAGAAAAATGTACCCATTGTTTGGAATTATTTTCGAAAGGACAATAATCCGAGTGTAGCATTTTGCAAGGGTGGGCAAGTTAATGAAAATAATTAAGTTAAGTTAAGAGGACACAAGATCGATAAGTTAAAAGTTAACAGTTAACAAGTTATACATTTAACTCGATAAGTTAGAAGTTAATATAGAAAAAAAATATCAACTTAACTCAGTTTAAAAAAATAAGGTGGGCAAGTGGATGTCGCTCTGCTGTATAGTAGGTTACAAGTGGGCCACTGTATAATGGATGGTATTAAATTTGAATTCAATGATAGAATATCATTGCATAAGAAAAACGATTCTGAGCGGAGACTGAATGTAGGTATATTTAAGATATATATTATACTTTACAATTATATTATACCTACTACTATTCCAAATTAATCATATCACAATATCCATTAGATACTTATAACGCGTTATACATCAGCAACAAACCGTGATACTATCATGGATATATAATTGTATACTTTAGAAGTTTCAAGTACCCACGAATAATATTATACAATCACAACAAAATAACTAAAATACTTATTCTAGGTTTTTTTATATGTAATTTCGTCCAAATTTGAACTTAAAATGAGTATAAAAATAAACTGTGCTTATACTCACTTCTCTAGTTTTCTTTTAGTATACTCTCTAAATAAACGACTATACGCGGGTATACGGACGTATAGCCCCGTACACCTATTAGAATTTTCGGTGATAAAAACAAAATGTTCTGTATATTTGTAATTTTCATTTCTCAAATATAGTATATTATTTTAGTATATTTTACTATATTTTAGTATTATTGTTCTACTAGGCGTCGGAATATTCTCGTATTTTATATTCCTAAATACCTACACATTTGTTATTGTGTGGCTTTTAAAAAGCAAAGCGAATATAATAATATTATCGTACTCTGTGCAGGGACTGGAACCTTTATGATTTTATGGGTTTCGGTTTCGGTTTCGGTTAATACCGGTTTTAACCCTTATTATTTTATTTTTGCTTTTTATTTTCTTTTATCAATTAAGTTCTGTATAAAAAAATTAATATATTAAGAACTTCTATTTAATGATTGGTACCTATTTATAATTAAGTGTAGGTACCTATTTAAGAATTTAGCTAATATAATATCATTACAATATAATCTTAACATTAAAAATTTAAAACTATACAAATTATTCTATTATATTCAATAATTTACTGACTGTTTATGGAAGTTTCACTATACCATTGAATTCTAAACATTGTAAGAATTCAAAAAACATTATTAGCAAACAAAACCTAAATAATAATATATTTAAAACAAACTAGATATCCACGAGGTACGTACCTATTTTGTTAGTTGATAGTTAATAATATTTAAATTGTTAACCAATAGACAAACATACGAAATATAAATATTATAATTATAATATACTGGTAAGATAATCAACCTTATTATAAATAAATTACTTTACTATAATATATTATAATTAAGGAGAGGAATAGGTACAAAATTCATATATGATAATATGTGTTAAGCTTAAGATAATTATTACATTATAATATAAATTATCAATATAATATTCAAAATATATTATGTTCAACTAATAATTTACACTTGAGAACTTTTTTTTTTATAATTTTTTTCAAATAATCTATTTGTCCTAACTAGTAATTGGTCTTCTAGGTGTGCAGGTGTTATATTGCATCTATACGGCGATAGTATAAATTTTAAGCCTGAAAAAAGGCGCTCAACGCTGACCTGGGTTGCCGGAACAAAAAAAACTATTTGTGCCAGCTGATAAATTTCTGGGTATTTTGTCTTCATTGTCTTCCAGTACTCTAGAATATTTGTCTTGTGGCTTAATCTCTTTTCATCTAATTTGTATGTTTTTAATAAAGTTTCCATTTTTGTTGAAAGTGAATTTTGAGAATTTTGTTGGCTTGAAGTTGAACTTGAAATTGAACTGCACTGGTTATCATTTTCTTTCTGTTTCAGAAAATCTTCAAGTATATCTGTATCATAATTATTAGTCAAACTTTTATCGAATCAACTTGAATTCTTTCAAGTTCTTTTATGTGAAACCAAATATTTATTAAATGTGTAATAGCAATATTACATTGATATTCTGTCAATGTTATGTTGAATCGGGGATCTAAGAAAATTGCTGTTAGAAGAACTTGGTTGTTCATAATATTTAGTTCCCTAGATCTCAAACACTGTACCAACTTATTAGAAAATGTATTGTTCAAGGATTCTGTTTCGATTCTACAAGCAATCCAAGCTCCATAAAAATCAGTAAGAGTCAATTGCTCATATTGCAATTTTTTAGTAAAAATTTTTGCGGGTAAAAGAGTTGTAAATAATATGTCTACTTGTTGCCATTCTAAATGACTCAACTCAACTTTTCTCAGCTTAGGGTCATTTGCTGCCATATTTTGGATAAATGATTTTAGATGTTGTAATCTCTCTAGCATTCAAATGTAGAGTGCCAACGTGTTAGGCAATCCAAAATTGGCAATTTTAATTGCTCCTTTTAGATCAAATAAATATGAGTTTGGTTGCGCAGCTTTCTAACTAGTATGCGAACTTCGCTTAATAATTTATCTATACTGTTGTGCTTCAAGGTATCAAGAACAGCTAATTGTAATGTGTGAGCTACACAGCGAATACCTATAACAAAAATAAACAAAGTTTTGGTGTCAACACTTGATATATTCAATATTTATATTATATTAAGTAGGTAAGTTACTATTAAATTGTATTTATATCAGTTTCTTATAATACATTTGTAAAAATATAATTTAATTAACGTACCATTAAAAATTGAACACTCGCCAAGGTTTGCTAACTCAATTATATTTAATACATGTTCTGTGTTTTCATACTCTTTATCAATGAATTCACTATCTTCGTTGAGAAAATTAGCTATTTGTTCATCATCCAATATTGTTACTGGAGCAGTTTCAGTACTAAATGAACAGGAGTTTTAATAAATTATTAGTTTCTAAAAATATAATTTATATTATTTCCATTACAAAGGGTAGGTTGTGTGTACCTATATGAAATTGACGTAATTTATTCAATCAGGTAATAAGGTCTTATTAAAAATATTTATATGGTTACGATTGTTTTAATGTTGAAAATTACCTAACTTTTTCAGAAATAACAAAAAGAAAAGAAAATTTTCTCATTTAGGTAATATAGTCAAAAATTACCTTTATATATTTTACACTTTACATGTATTACAAATTTTCCTATAATTTTACTATACCTACATAATATGTTAAGTATAATTTATATTATTTAATTTATTTTACTGTGATAGAAAAATACCATGATAGGTAGGTAATAAAGATCCAAATTAGCAAGAACTTATAGAGATAACTGATAACAAATGGTGTACCAATTGAAATTACTTTTGTAGAAGATAAAATCTAACTTAAGATATATATTTAAGAATAGATACAATATTTTTCACAGAAATGATGACCTAAATATATTATAATAATATATAATACTGGGATGCACTAAAAAATAAATATACCTAGGCACAATATATTTTTTTTAAATACTAGTAATATTACATTGTACCTGTTAATATTATTATAGTATATAATGGTATTTTTGTACGATGGTAATGATGGTATGAAAAAATGAAACATATTATTATGATTTGAAAAAATGTCTTGCCTGTCACTACTATCATAAGATTCTGAACTGACATCAGCTGTATCTTCAATACTATCATTGTTTAACTCATTATTCAATTCTGTTGTAGCTGCAACTGTTGCTGAAATTTCTTCTTCGACCAAGTTTATTGCTTTTAACATGTTTGCACCATTGTCTGAAGTGATCGTATACAATTGTTTTTGTTCAATTTTGAATTTTTTGAGAATATTAAGAATTGTTTCTTTTAAATATGTTCCTGCAATGAGTTCAACAATGATTTTCACTTAAACTGTAAAAGTGTAAAGTACCTACTGGCTACTATAATATAAACTGAAATTAATTAGGTAAAAGACTTAAGAAAACCACACAACTCACAATATTATTGTATCTATTGTCTTAATATTTAAAATTTACCTGTATGGAATTCTGTCAGTTCTACTAATCCTAAAGTCCTGAGCTTAATACAATCATCAACTATATATTGCATATTTATACCTAAAAAAGCTCTATTTAGTCTAGTAACACCATCGAGTTTGAGTGAAATGAGTTTGGATCGAACTTCATTAGCTATTTCATCTTGTATGAGAAGCGACTCTGCATTTACATGTCTCCTAGGAGGTAAAAATGTAAAATATATGATTATTGATTACCTATATATTGTGCCAACATAATTAAAAAAATGTCATTATTCATACTTAATCGAGTAAGAGTTGATTGTAAATTTTTTCTCCTGAAGTCCATTTAAAACAGTATCCAGTATTTTACGAAAGCCAGTATCGTTTAACATGGTGAACGGACGTCCATTGACTGTCACAAGATCAATACACGCATCTAATATTATCTTTTTATTGAGTTGTACATTAACTTTGGGTACTAAAAAGTTGAATAGCTTAACTTGTGATTCCTTTTTTGTAACTTTTTTTGAACAATAATTTTTTTCCAATTCTTTCGACATATATTCTTCATGCAATTCATCATGGTGGGAAGCAAGATGACGTTTTAGATTCGTGCCATGTTTTCCCTATTATAATATAAAAAAAAACAATATAAAAAATATACTAGAATACCTAATACATATAATATTTCTTTACTCTATACCTATATAATGATAAAATAATTATTTTGGTTAGCCTATTATTATCAAACGAAATAGGGTATCTAGTGGAAATATTTTACCACCGGCTAATTCCTTTGTAGTAACCGACAACCCGTAACTATTAATTTGTCACCAAACTAATCTAACAAATTTGTGGTAAAGGAGCCCTACCATATATAATCAATCACATAAATAGATACATTATGCTAAAAAATTATTTTTCTATTTGTAAAATTCTTAAATCTAATAGTAATAAGTACTAAGTAGTATTTACTTCAAGATTTTTACGTGGAGTGCAAACTTGAAAGAATTTAAATATAAAATCCAACATAACATATATAATATATATTATGCATTATGAAATAATTAATAATTAAATTAAATTAAAACGTACGAATGTATGATGTAAGTAGGTTCCTATAAATGTAAGTAGCTAAACTCAGTTGTAAAAAAAATGTAGTTTATACTATATTATAGCTACCTAAGATACCTACCCTAATAACACAGGGACATCTGAAGGTAGGTCCATGGATATTCCAGACGGGAGCATTAGAGCTATTTCAGGAACATCCCGATCAGGTCCCAGGCTTAAAATCGTACAGCCAATGTAATATACCAAGTATTGCTTAATGTCTACTTCCCGGGAACATCCCGCTATGACATTAACAGGAAATTCCTAAATTAGTCCTATTTGTATCCCATAAAAGTACCTTCTACTCAATTACTATTCATCCCGATATATGTGTGTGTGTGTGTGTATATATTCATATATATATATATATATATTTGTATAAATATTAAATATATACATATGAATTAGAAAATCTCTTCTTATATATGTATACAGAATACAAGGAATATTCTGCAAATCTATATAGTATATATACTATATATTAACTATAGTTAGATATTATTAAAAGTAAGTAACAATTTACATATATATATGTAAAACTATTAAATATGTCAATAACGATATACCTGTACTTAACTACAGTATGTAAATACAGTCGACTC
>NC_042493.1:16901594-16903367 GCF_005508785.2 Acyrthosiphon pisum
AATTGAAAAATGACAATGTCTGTAAGCAGCTCAAAAAGAGTCAAGTTATTTTCAAATTTTTATCGTGTATAGAAAATTCTAATATAAACATTCAGTGAAATTTTCAAATATCTACAGTCATTTGTTTTTTAATTACAATAAAATAAGAAAATCGTCACATGAGAAATCGATCGAATATCAAATGTTGTAAAAATATGAATTTCAAACGCTCATAAAAATTTAATTTGACTTTCTTGTAGACATTTTTTTTTTTTTGATAAAGGTAGACAATATTATGAGGAATCTTGTATTACATTTTCAAATCTTAGATTTAAAAAGAAAAATTTTTACGAATTCTTAACACAAAATAATTTGCTAATATTCGTGATTTTTACATATTTTGTCAATTTTTGAACTTTAAATGTTAATAAAAAAAAAACTGTGACTAAGGATTTTTAATATTTTTCAAATGTCATTGTAACAATATAGTAGGAGCCTTGTATTAAATTGTCAAGTATTTTTACTCAACAAATAAAGTTTTATTGAAATTAATAGGAAAAAAAACTAATAATATTGGAAAATGAAAATGTAACTAAATAGTTCTAAATAAATCAAAATATTTTTAAAATTTTATCATGTATAGAATATGGAAATATAAACAACCGGTGAAAATTTCATGTATCTATGGTCATTTGTTTAAAGTTACAACAAAAACCAAAATCAATCTTCTCAAAAAAACATTTTGTGTAAAAATTCCCGTTTTTCCTTAATTTTTCTTTTGTTTTTCACGGTGCTATTGAAAACTATTGGAAATTTAAAATTTTTACCTCCCGAATGCACCAACTAGATTCACTTTCCCATCAAACAAGATACTGTTGAAGAAAATCGAAGCAGTTTTACTGCGCCAAACCGTGATAACAGACACATAAAAAAAAACACACATCATTGTAAAATCAATACATTCATCGTTCCTCTCAGAATCTAAAAGTTAATCAATTTTTTTTTATTAGTTATAGAATGTAAATCACATAAAGAGTGAATGTGTCTTTCTAATTTCTTATTTATTAATTATAAAAAACAATTTTATTGAACTTTTATCATATTATACATTGTATACCCTTTTACTTTACTATTGTTTAGTAATTCAAACTATATACTCATCTCAATTTAATAATTTATCAAATATATTTTTTTATATCATACAATTCGGTATACGGTATAATTCGGTCCCGTTTCGAAAACGAAAAAGTTTAAAAGTCGAGTTTTAGAAATCTCCCATGGTCCATGAAAGTCGGAAATACAATGATACGATCCCCCAGTGTATGTCTAGTACTTTTTTGTTTAGAAATATAAATTTGAAAACCATGTTAGAGTGTCTAGCAAGTCAAACAAATGTAATATATATTTTTCTATGATAGAATACAACAATGAAAATTTGGAGAAACGTGCAATTATAATGCTCAATAATTTAAATAACCTATATATTTACATAATATATAAGATACAGCTGTACAGTGGATATAAAATTATCTGAAAAATAACGTAGAAAAAATGCCCATAAATATTGTGCGATTCAATGATACGATTCCCCGGCGTATGTCTGGTGTTTTTTCGTATGTGTAAATGTAAAAAAAATGTTAAGAGGAAAATCAATTAACTTTGAAGTGGGCTACCTATGTGTGCTGCAAGAAATCAGGGGGGCAGGTATTACAAACATTAAGCGGCTATAGCCTATAAGTGAAACTCGACTAGGTACCGTCTACCTTTATGAATGATAAACAATCCGACTTCGTC
>NC_042493.1:16905985-16912497 GCF_005508785.2 Acyrthosiphon pisum
CATCGTATTTTTATTATTTACTTTCTTTGCAGAGTAGACTTTGATATCCTATACTTTTTTTCTGCATCCCGAAAAGTTATTTTTTTTGTCTTTAATTCCATTACGGCTTTTTTTAAAGTTTCTTCTGAATAATTTTGATACGGTCTTCCACCAACTTTTTTTACATATTTTGCCATTTCGAATCTTAATTATAAATACCTACCTAGAGATAAGACCGAAAAAAGTTTGAATGAGTATACGGCGTATACTCACTTCTCTAGTTTTCTTTTAGTATACTCTCTAAATAAACGACTATACGCGGGTATACGGACGTATAGCCCCGTACACCTATTAGAATTTTCGGTGATAAAAACAAAATGTTCTGTATATTTGTAATTTTCATTTCTCAGATATAGTATATTATTTTAGTATATTTTACTATATTTTAGTATTATTGTTCTACTAGGCGTCGGAATATTCTCGTATTTTATATTCCTAAATACCTACACATTTGTTATTGTGTGGCTTTTAAAAAGCAAAGCGAATATAATAATATTATCGTACTCTGTGCAGGGACTGGAACCTTTATGATTTTATGGGTTTCGGTTTCGGTTTCGGTTCTGGTTTCGGTTTTCAAAAATATCAAATTTCGGTTTCGGTTTCGGTTCGGTTAATACCGGTTTTAACCCTTATTATTTTATTTTTGCTTTTTATTTTCTTTTATCAATTAAGTTCTGTATAAAAAAATTAATATATTAAGAACTTCTATTTAATGATTGGTACCTATTTATAATTAAGTGTACCTATTTAAGAATTTAGCTAATATAATATCATTACAATATAATCTTAACATTAAAAATTTAAAACTATACAAATTATTCTATTATATTCAATAATTTACTGACTGTTTATGGAAGTTTCACTATACCATTGAATTCTAAACATTGTAAGAATTCAAAAACATTATTAGCAAACAAAACCTAAATAATAATATATTTAAAACAAACTAGATATCCACGAGGTACGTACCTATTTTGTTAGTTGATAGTTAATAATATTTAAATTGTTAACCAATAGACAAACATACGAAATATAAATATTATAATTATAATATACTGGTAAGATAATCAACCTTATTATAAATAAATTACTTTACTATAATATATTATAATTAAGGAGAGGAATAGGTACAAAATTCATATATGATAATATGTGTTAAGCTTAAGATAATTATTACATTATAATATAAATTATCAATATAATATTCAAAATATATTATGTTCAACTAATAATTTACACTTGAGAACTTTTTTTTTTATAATTTTTTTCAAATAATCTATTTGTCCTAACTAGTAATTGGTCTTCTAGGTGTGCAGGTGTTATATTGCATCTATACGGCGATAGTATACATTTTAAGCCTGAAAAAAGGCGCTCAACGCTGACCTGGGTTGCCGGAACAAAAAAAACTATTTGTGCCAGCTGATAAATTTCTGGGTATTTTGTCTTCATTGTCTTCCAGTACTCTAGAATATTTGTCTTGTGGCTTAATCTCTTTTCATCTAATTTGTATGTTTTTAATAAAGTTTCCATTTTTGTTGAAAGTGAATTTTGAGAATTTTGTTGGCTTGAAGTTGAACTTGAAATTGAACTGCACTGGTTATCATTTTCTTTCTGTTTCAGAAAATCTTTAAGTATATCTGTATCATAATTATTAGTCAAACTTTCATCGAATCAACTTGAATTCTTTCAAGTTCTTTTATGTGAAACCAAATATTTATTAAATGTGTAATAGCAATATTACATTGATATTCTGTCAATGTTATGTTGAATCGGGGGTCTAAGAAAATTGCTGCTAGAAGAACTTGGTTGTTCATAATATTTAGTTCCCTAGATCTCAAACACTGTACCAACTTATTAGAAAATGTATTGTTCAAGGATTCTGTTTCGATTCTACTAGCAATCCAAGCTCCATAAAAATCAGTAAGAGTCAATTGCTCATATTGCAATTTTTTAGTACAAATTTTTGCGGGTAAAAGAGTTGTAAATAATATGTCTACTTGTTGCCATTCTAAATGACTCAACTCAACTTTTCTCAGCTTAGGGTCATTTGCTGCCATATTTTGGATAAATGATTTTAGATGTTGTAATCTCTCTAGCATGTCAAATGTAGAGTGCCAACGTGTTAGGCAATCCAAAATTGGCAATTTTAATTGCTCCTTTTTGATCAAATAAATATGAGTTTGGTTACGCAGCTTTCTAACTAGTATGCGAACTTCGCTTAATAATTTATCTATACTGTTGTGCTTCAAGGTATCAAGAACAGCTAATTGTAATGTGTGAGCTACACAGCGAATACCTATAACAAAAATAAACAAAGTTTTGGTGTCAACACTTGATATATTCAATATTTATATTATGTTAAGTAGGTAAGTTACTATTAAATTGTATTTATATCAGTTTCTTATAATACATTTGTAAAAATATAATTTAATTAACGTACCATTAAAAATTGAACACTCGCCAAGGTTTGCTAACTCAATTATATTTAATACATGTTCTGTGTTCATACTCTTTATCAATGAATTCACTATCTTCGTTGAGAAAATTAGCTATTTGTTCATCATCCAATATTGTTACTGGAGCAGTTTCAGTACTAAATGAACAGGAGTTTTAATAAATTATTAGTTTCTAAAAATATAATTTATATTATTTCCATTACAAAGGGTAGGTTGTGTGTACCTATATGAAATTGACGTAATTTATTCAATCAGGTAATAAGGTCTTATTAAAAATATTTATATGGTTACGATTGTTTTAATGTTGAAAATTACCTAACTTTTTCAGAAATAACAAAAAGAAAAGAAAATTTTCTTATTTAGGTAATATAGTCAAAAATTACCTTTATATATTTTACACTTTACATGTATTACAAATTTTCCTATAATTTTACTATACCTACATAATATGTTAAGTATAATTTATATTATTTAATTTATTTTACTGTGATAGAAAAATACCATGATAGGTAGGTAATAAAGATCCAAATTAGCAAGAACTGATAACAAATGGTGTACCAATTGAAATTACTTTTGTAGAAGATAAAATCTAACTTAAGATATATATTTAAGAATAGATACAATATTTTTCACAGAAATGATGACCTAAATATATTATAATAATATATAATACTGGGATGCACTAAAAAATAAAATATATACCTAGGCACAATATATTTTTTTTAAATACTAGTAATATTACATTGTACCTGTTAATATTATTATAGTATATAATGGTATTTTTGTACGATGGTAATGATGGTATGAAACAATGAAACATATTATTATGATTTGAAAAAATGTCTTGCCTGTCACTACTATCATAAGATTCTGAACTGACATCAGCTGTATCTTCAATACTATCATTGTTTAACTCATTATTCAATTCTGTTGTAGCTACAACTGTTACTGAAATTTCTTCTTCGACCAAGTTTATTGCTTTTAACATGTTTGCACCATTGTCTGAAGTGATCGTATACAATTGTTTTTGTTCAATTTTGAATTTTTTGAGAATATTAAGAATTGTTTCTTTTAAATATGTTCCTGCAATGAGTTCAACAATGATTTTCACTTAAACTGTAAAAGTGTAAAGTACCTACTGGCTACTATAATATGAACGGACGTCCATTGACTGTCACAAGATCAATACACGCATCTAATATTATCTTTTTATTGAGTTGTACATTAACTTTGGGTACTAAAAAGTTGAATAGCTTAACTTGTGATTCCTTTTTTGTAACTTTTTTTGAACAATAATTTTTTTCCAATTCTTTCGACATATATTCTTCATGCAATTCATCATGGTGGGAAGCAAGATGACGTTTTAGATTCGTGCCATGTTTTCCCTATTATAATATAAAAAAAAAACAATATAAAAAATATACTAGAATACCTAATACATATAATATTCTTTACTCTATACCTATATAATGATAAAATAATTATTTTGGTTAGCTATTATTATCAAACGAATATCTAGTGGAAATATTTTACCACCGGTTATTCCTTTGTAGTAACCGACAACCGTTAACTATTAATTTGTCACCAAACTAATCTAACAAATTTGTGGTAAGGAGCCTACCATAATCAATCACATAAATAGATACATTATGCTAAAAAATTATTTTTCTATTTGCAAAATTCTTAAATCTAATAGTAATAAGTACTAAGTAGTATTTACTTCAAGATTTTTACGTGGAGTGCAAACTTGAAAGAATTTAAATATAAAATCCAACATAACATATATAATATATATTATGCATTATGAAATAATTAATAATTAAATTAAATTAAAGCGTACGAATGTATGATGTAAGTAGGTTCCTATAAATGTAAGTAGCTAAACTCAGTTGTAAAAAAAATGTAGTTTATACTATATTATAGCTACCTAAGATACCTAGGTACTAATCACTTAGTACCTACAGGCTACAACAATTTCTTTTATGTTACATTTATTATAATTTTGTAGTAATTTTGTAGGTAGGTACTTACTTTTATTTTGCATTCGCAATTTTTGCACGCCGATTCGTTTAAACTTTTATTAAATATAAAATACGAATGAATTGTCGACACACTTGGGCGACCCATATTTCAATTTATACTCTATACTTTATAGTTTACACCTTATAAAAATATAAATTTTAGTTTTTAACAATAAACATTAATTAAACAGTAACGGTAACGGAGACGGGAAACCATTCAGTAGACGGCAATCAGTCGTAGTGTCGTACAGAGCATAGAGTAAAGAGTAAACATTATGTGTAGCTATTTTTAGCGGTATTAATTATTATTAACGACTCCGACGACGATGTCAATAACACAGCTGTGTTATTGTCTTATTGATAATATATTAATATCATATTATTTTCGTTGGTACGATAATAATTGTTTGTAAAAATAGTACTTATTAGTTTATTTTAATAATAGATATTTTAATAATAGATAGAGGGAGTATCTTGATACTTGATCAGATGTGTAATAACAAATAACAATAAGTGTATATTTATGTTCGCACTATAAAATATCTATAGGATTTTAGAACCGAAAATAACCGAAAAAAACCGTAAAAACCTCTTCATCAAAATAAAGGTTTCGGTTTCGGTTTCGGTCCCAAGTTTTTCAAAAGGTTTCGGTCTTTAACCGGTCAATTTCGGTACGGTTCCAGTCCCTGACTCTGTGAGCACTCTTTCCGGTATCTTTCTTTACGAGACATTTTGAAGCGTGCGTCTAACTTCAAGTACGCGTAGTAGGTACCGTTCGCCATCGTCGAACACCACACGTCCGAGTACGCGTCTTATCCTCCGTCGTAAAAAAAGTGTCCGCCGTAAGTATTTACGAGTTGCTTGTTATTTGCACCGTCGTGTTTACTCGAGCTTTTATTACAACGCTCTTTACGTGTTGTCCGTTTCGTCTTCGCCGTCGTGCAAATAACGTAATATTAATTGTTATCAACGTTGTCGTGGCTATCTGTCATCATATTGTACACTAGGCGTCGGAATATTCTCGTATTTTATATTTCTATAAGTCTAAGTGTAACTCGGGGCCCGTTAGACTCGCTGAGAGTGGGTACAAATTTTGGAGTAAGAGTCGTTTAAATTATAAAAGTCGCGACAGTTTTAAGAAGAAAGTTTGGTTTTGTGATAAGGATTAGTGATATGGATTAGAGATAAGGCTTGTAACGAGCCTACAACTGCAATCTACTTATGGAAGTATGGAAATAAATTACGAAAAATGAATAGTAATACTTGTATTAATTTACTCTTTAAATTATTAATATTTAATCAAAAAATGACTAAGTCCAAATAAATGAATAATATAACTGTGGGTCAGCGAGATGTGACTTTGTATTTTAGTTAAACTGTTCTTCTTGGGTCGTGTTGCTCGTCTGATGGACGCTTGTCCACCAGCTCTCCTCGATGGGTATTTGTCCCTGTCCCTTCTATTATTTCAGATGACCATACATGGTCATCTTGCGGTTTAGGCCTAGCGTGAGATCGTCGCACGCTGCACACGCCGGATGTCTAACATATATCTATTTGTGGTGTCATTTATTATAACAACACAAATCCTAGTTTGTAATATTTAGAATTATTTATATACGTAGTCATATATAGAGTGCCAAACGCCGCTCATTGTCACGCGCTATTACACTACTGTATACGTACTGTAAACGCGGTACCATTGATATTATTACTATTATTATTACGCGAGCGCTCGCTCGCGTATTATACTTATACTAGCTCTAAGTGTAACTCGGGGCCCGTTGGACTCGCTGAAAGTGGATACCGATTTTGGAGACAATGTCGTTGGAATTATAAAAGTCACGACAGTAAAGTTGTAAGACGAAAATGTAGGATTTGTGATACGGATTAGTGATATGGATTGGAGATAAGGCTTGACGTTTTTACGGGAATGTTTAAAAGTTAGAGCATCTAGCAATCCGTCACAAACGTTGTAAATGGATAGGCTGGATACGAT
>NC_042493.1:16912547-16915066 GCF_005508785.2 Acyrthosiphon pisum
CATAATGAGAAGCGTATATCACCAGGTTTACCCCATTGGTAGCGTAGTTAACTGAAGAATGGCAAATATAGTTAGACCCCCGGGCTCCCCGTGTTAGTTGTAAGTGAGTACTGATTTTGGAGACACAGTCGAATAATAAATGCCACACTAATATAGAAAGAGATTTTGTGATAAGAATTTCTGATAAGGCCTGGCTCTATGGTGGTCTCGTTTCGAAGGCGGGAAAGTTTAAAAGTCCAGTATCAGTGTCTAAAAATCTCCCATGGCTCATGAAAATCGACAATTCAATGACACTATCCCCCAGCGCATGTCCGGGGCTTTTTTATATGTGTAAAAAAATGTAAATTTGAAAACCCTGTTGGAGTGTAGCAAGTCAAAATCGATTACCTAATTTTCAAGTTAGCCACCTAGGTATGCAATCTAAACGCAAAAATACAAACTATCTACAATATAAATACAAACAAATATAATATGTATTTATATAATATAACAATGAATATTTTGAGAAATGTGCAATTATAATTCCTAATAAAATAAATAACATATAGATACATAATATATTAACCAATAAAATACATAAAAACGTGGAACTGTAGTGTATATATATTATTTATATGAAAAAAAAACGTGAAAAAAATGCAAAAACCTGAACGAAACCAAAATGAGCAATCCACCTATACAGTGGATAGAGTGGTATGTGCCGTCGCATGTCCAGTGCTTTTCCTTATGTAAATAGTGTAAAAATGTCAAAAACCGTGTTGGAGTGTCTAGCTAGTCATTTATCTCAAGTCAAAATCGATTAACTTTCAAGTTAGCCACCTAGGTTGGCAATCCGACTTCGTTGAATCGCAGACAATGTGCAACAGCATATCAGGTAGGCAATCCACCTGCGGTGGATTGCAGACCCGACGTCGAACGGCTATAAGTGAAAACACTATCACACTGCAACGGCTGAGACACGATTGAGCATAAAACACCTTTTTTGCGATACGATTGAGCCAAATTGTCGGTGTATCAAAGGAAATCGGAATACAAAAGAAAACCTACAATGTAGCCAATGTCTATAAAATAGTCACATTTCATAAACCTGTTTGATAATAATAATAATAATAATAGTTATGAAAATAATAAAATCAAAATATGGTATTAATTAAAATCTGCATAGTTTATAAGTCAAGAATACTACAGAGTACGGGTGATCGAACACTGATATTATTTTTATAATAATTTTGGAATTGTATCTTAATTTATTATCTTTTATTTTCTCCCAATTTTAAATGTTTAAAACGTCGGAACTTTATTGCTCCAGAACTAATTTATTAATCGATAACACTGTCGATAAAGCTGGGCTCAGCTCACGGCTCGAGTCTGATATATCATAATAATATTGGTGTAATAATACGTGAAAATAATAAGTTACAAAATTTCGGCCACGTGAATGTGGAAACATCACATAAAATATTCTATGCTCAATCATTTTATGCTCAATCGTGCTTTACCGCACACAACATACGAAATAATTTACAAAAATATACAAACAAATATAATATGTATTTCTATAATATAACAATGAACATTTTGAGAAATGTGCAATTATAATTACTAATAAAATTAATAACATATAGATACATAATATATTAATCAAACCTATAGTGTATATATATTAATATAAAAAAAAGTGAAAAAAATCAAAAAAAAAAAAATGCAAAAAATTTCGGGGATACAGCGGCTGTGTATACCATACGGCACTGAGCAGTCGCCGCCCGAAAGAGCATCAAAAGCGTCTAAGAGCTTTTTTCCATGAATTGTCATTTTACAGTATTAGATGATATTATAATATTACTAGCTCTAAGTGAAACTCGGACGCCAGTTGGACTCGCTGAGAGTGGGTACCAATTTTGGAGACACAGTAATGATAATTCAGTAATGACTTTGGTAGTCAGAGGTGATTTGGTGATAAGAATTCGTGATAAGATATTGTAATGATAGCCACTCTTCACAACTAGTTTATACAAGAACTAAGAAGAGTGTCATCATCATGTCCCTCAATATAATTTATTATATTATAACATTATATAATACGATCACACAGATATTTATATTATGATAAACATCTGTGGTCTTTTATGCTTATGTCCTTTACTCCTTCTATAGAAGTACCGTTATAATCTGTGCTCGGTTGATACCCTTCGACCACCGGCCAGATTCATACAGACTCAGTCCCTCTGCGTTCGCCCTTGATGGCAGTCATGCATAATAGGCTATGTTAATATATGTTCATTACAATATTTTGTATTTTAAATAATAAATATATTCTTTTAAGTATTTCAAATATACAGGGTGATTGATTAAGCGTAAAACACTCATTATCTCAAAAAGTATTCACTTTTTTCAAATTTTTTTTTTTTCAAAATTTTAGATCTATGCTGTTCTAGAATTATATAATTTTTTTATATTTTTCACCCTTATATTTATTAGGTAAACCACCATCAACTTTTGATTTTCAAATGGCAACCCAT
>NC_042493.1:16915116-16916876 GCF_005508785.2 Acyrthosiphon pisum
AATTTTAATTCGAAAACCTGCATGTTAGAGAGTGTCTAGCAAGTCAGTCATCACCTGTCTAAGAGGAAAAAAAATTAGCAATCCGCCTGCGGCGGATAGAGTAGTATGTGTCGTTGCATGTCCGGTGCTTCTTCTTATGTAAAAAGTGTAAAGTCGAAAACCGTGTTGGAGTGTCTAGCAGCAAGTCAAAATCGATTACCTAACTTTCAAGTTAGCCATCTAGGTAGGCAATCCGACTTCGTCGGATCGCAGACAATATGCTACAGCAAATCAAGTAGGCAATCCACCTACTGTTGATTGCAGACCCGATGTTGAGCGGCTATAAGTGAAAACCCTATCA
The DNA here is from genome assembly GCF_005508785.2 of Acyrthosiphon pisum. Lineage (NCBI taxonomy): Eukaryota > Metazoa > Arthropoda > Insecta > Hemiptera > Aphididae > Acyrthosiphon > Acyrthosiphon pisum. Next base: position 16,915,457 of record NC_042493.1, read on the forward strand.
CATAACATATGAAATAATTTACGAAAAATACAAACTACCTACAATATAAATACAATTTACAAACAAATATAATATGTATTTATATAACTATATATATAACAAAACATTTTGGGAAATGTGCAATTATAATTCCTAATAAAATAAATAACATATAGATATATAATATATTAACCAATAAAATACATAAAAACATGTAACTATAGTGTCGTATACTGGGTGATTCTTTTATCATAGAACACTCATTATTTCAGAAAGTGTACATTCTTTTGAAAATATTTTTTTACATAGTTTCTATGATAAAAGAATCACCCGGTATATATTTATATGAAAAAAAAAAACGTGAAAAAAATGCAAAAACCTGCACGAAACCAAAATGAGCAATCCACCTATACAGCGGATAGAGTGGTATGAGCCGGTGATCATATGTCCAGTGTTTTTCTTGTGTAAAAAGTGTAATGTCGAAAACCGTGTTGAAGTGTCTAGCACTCTAGCTAGTCAGTCATCTCAAGTCAAAATCGATTAACTTTCAAGTGGCTACACAAAGTTAATCCGACTTCAAATACTTCCAGACAATGTGCAAAAGTCAATCAGGTAGGCAATCCACCTGCTGTGCCTGATATCAGCTGAGACACGAATGAGCATAAAACACCTTTATAGCGATACGATTGAGCCAAATTGTCGGTGTATCAAAGGAAATCGGAATGTAAAAGAAAACCTACACGATTGAGCATAAAAAACTCTTCAACGTTGCCATTTTACATTTTAAGCTATATTATAATATTATACAAAAATATTTATTTAAATAATCATAATAATTCAAAATATAACATATCAATTAATATTCTTTCATAGTCTATGAAATAGTCACATTTTATAAATCAGAAATCTGTTTGATAATAATAATAATAATAATAATAATAATAGTTATGAAAATAATAAAATCAAAACATAGTATGAATTAAAAACTCCATTGTTTATAAGTCAAGAATACTACAGAGTATGGGTGATCGAACACTGATATTATTTGTATAATAATTTTTGAATTGTATCTTAATTTATTATTCTATATTTTCTTCCAATTTTAAATGTTTAAACGTCGGAACTTTAATGCTCCGTTACGGAGCCTCCGTAACTAATTTATTAATCGGTAACATTGTCGATAAAGCTGGGCTCAGCTCACGGCTCGCGTCTGATATATCAAAATAATACGTGAAAATAATAAATTACAAAATTTCGACCACGTGAATGTGGAAACATCGCATAAAATATTCTATGCTCTATTATGTTATGCTCAATCGTGCTTTACCGTACTCAACTTACGAAATAATTTACGAAAAATACAAACTATATATCATACAAACAAATTTAATATGTATTTATATAATATAATAACAATAGACATTTTAAGGAATGTGTAATT
>NC_042493.1:16920219-16920370 GCF_005508785.2 Acyrthosiphon pisum
CCCCCCTTATAACCGCCACTGCATAAAATATGAATAACATATAATATTATGATGTAAGTGTATAGTGATGTATTCAGGCCGGGTCTACCTGGACCCCCAAGGTACATCAAAGTTGGAGGCTATACAAACCTACAAAACTTCATGACATGAA
>NC_042493.1:16920470-16922273 GCF_005508785.2 Acyrthosiphon pisum
GCAGTTTAACCTTACCCCGAGCACAGCACATTCCAGGGGCTTCATTCTTAAACTTAAATGCTCCACAATAATTGCAGAGTACATCCATTATTCCGATGGCCACGCTTGGGTGTGTGCTGTAATTAATATCGACATCATAGTGTAGTGCACAAAGGTTCAATTCGGTGGTTCGTCTGGATCGAGCACCCATTACTCGCATGGTCCCCAATCTTGCTTCTCGGTGCTCGTCTGTCTCAGATGAGCGGACCCGTGACTGACATTCACGGTTTGTCCTCAATCTGGCTTCTCTTTGCTCGTCAGTCTCGGATGAGCGCGCCCTAGACTGACATTCTCGGTTTGTCCTCAACCTGGCTTCTCTTTGCTCGTCAGTCTCGGATGAGCGGGCCCGGGTCCGCCGTTCTCGGTCGGTACTCAACCTGGCTTCTCTTTGCTCGTCTGGCTCGGATAAGCGGGCCAGGGACTGACGTTCTCGGTTGGTCCTCAACCTGGCTTCTCTTTGCTCGTCTGTTTCCGCGGCTCGTGTTTCCCGCTTCTTGCGTGCTAGAACTGCGGGACTATTTATCGATCGTTTGTTGTTGGGCATAATAAATTAACTAATAATAGTAGAAATTCTTATAATAGTTGCAATTTAATTCGGTTATAAATATGAATCGTTGGGCACTATAATAAATAACAAACATTTTAAACCATTGGCAACCAATAATTATTATTAGTATAGCTTTGAAACCCACGGTAACTATTTAAAAACAAAAAGGTCCATAAGTTTCAAAATATTATATAATTGATTGCCATGGGTAGATGGACACACCCGTACTATATCTGATCCTGTGCAATTCGTTGCCCATTAAAGACCTATAATTATAAACAACACTCATGGTAACCTTGGTAACCATAGTAACCATGGATCATGGTAACCTTAATAGCCATGAAATCTTGGTAACCAAAGTAACCATGGCAACCTTGGTAACCATGGTAACATGGACACACAGACAGACACACTGACATACATTCATTTTTATATATATAGATTTGAGATCACTAATCGATCCCCTCATCTCCCTCCTCTCCTCTGTACTAAATTCACTGATTGCTAAAGGTATTATTTCTCCATAATTATCTCCGTCATACCAATTACTGCTCATTATAATTTATCACACATTTACACTCCACTTGGAGATAGTAAATATAAGATAACAATAATCTGTTACTATATTAAAATGTTATTCACGTGCTGGGTGTTACCACTGGGTAACTCCCCATAATCATAATATTCATTGTTACTTGTTTTGTATTCTTTTATCTCATCTAATTAATGTACACATTGTTGTATAGATTGTAGATGTCTTTTACTCATTAATAAAAAAAAAAAAAAAAAAAAAAAAATAAATTGTAAATGTTCTAAAATCTTAAGCTTTCAGTATCTATTGAAAAGTTTTCATATCTTATGTTTAAAAATGCATAATTTATTAAAGAAGTGTTATGAAGGTACTTCCATAAGTACCTACATTCGCTATTTATTATTAAATTGTCATTTTGATTAAGATTATATAAAAATTCATAATTTAAATCCTTGTACCTAGTATTTTAATAGAGATTTAAAAAATACATCCAAATAATAATTTATGCAGGAGTAAATGTAACAAATACCAATAAAAAAAAAAAATTATTCAGTATTATTGTTTTTTTTCACATTAGGTTTAATGTTATTACCTACCATACCTACTGATTTTTAACAATTTCTCAATTTATGATAATAATATTAATGTTTGACAGTTTGATTATTTTATAAGAAACTATAGAATA
>NC_042493.1:16922323-16923052 GCF_005508785.2 Acyrthosiphon pisum
GAAAAGTGTAATATCTATTACTCTGGGGCATAAAAATCCAAATTGCTGCGGTATCTACCGACTAGGTATAACACATTAACACACAAACACCTGCCAAAACTACCCAACTTTGAGGAGTTATATCTCATCAACGGATTAATGAAAAATGAAAATTTAAACGTGATAATTCATAAAAAAAATAGCTTTATTAATTTATGAAATTAAAAGTATAGGTTACCATTTGAAAATCAGAAGTTGATAGTGTTTTTTCTAATAAATATGAGGGTGAAAAATATAAAAAAATTATATAATTCTAGAACAGCGTAGAACTAAAATTTTGAAAAAAAAAAAATTTGAAAAAAGTGAATACTTTTTGAGATAATGAGTGTTTTACGCTTAATCAATCACCCTGTATAAGTTGTGTTCTTGATTAAAAAAAATAAATCAAAAGTGGTTCAATATCAAGCCCATTTATTCTTCCTTTGTTCATCGAACGTCTAACGGATTCTCAATCAAATTAGGGTGAGTCAATTTAGCATATAATTAAATCCTTATATATATATATATATATGAGAAGGTAGTAACTTGAAGTGTGTGACTGTGTACGCAATATACCTAGACAACGAATCATAACCAATAAAAAAGAAGTAAACATATATACACTGCGTGCACAGGCCATTTTTCACGTTACTACAATATGGCTCTTTGGCGGTTTCGTTTAAAAGTCGAGTGATAATGTCTAGAAATCTC
>NC_042493.1:16923152-16929167 GCF_005508785.2 Acyrthosiphon pisum
CCATGGCCCATGGAACGGGCAATACAATGATACGATCCCCCAGCGTATGTCCGGTACTTTTTCGTATGTGTAAATGTAAAAAAATGTAAAGCCGTAAACCGTGATGGAGTGTCTAGTAAGTCAGTCACCTGAATTCTGAAGTGAAAATCGATTAACTTTGAAGTTTCCAACCTATGTGTGCTACAGGAAATCAGGTGGGCAGGTATTATAGACATAAAGTGACATATAGCCTATAAGTGAAACTCGACTACCGTCTGCCTTTATGAATGATGAACAATCCGACTTCATCATAGTACAATTACGATCGTATTAGAATGATGATGATGTAGTCGAGTGTGATAACGATTTGTGTTATGGCCATGCGCCCATGCCTACATCAATTAAATAGAGGGAAGTGTGCCGGAATGGGTAAGAGAAAAAGCCTGCTTTTTATTATTGCCTCTCATTCTGGCAGAGGTCGTATCATGAATTAGATATCTTCATGATATCCACAAATGGCCTATCCATTATTTAAAATCTATGTTTATGGATGGTTGATAATGGTTAGTGATAGCGCTTGGTGGTTAGGCGGGAATGTTTAAATTTTTGAACTTACGGTGTCAGTGCCGTTTCCCGGCGCATGTCCGGTGTCTTTTCGTTTGTGGAACAATGTAAAATTTAAAACCGTGTTGGAGTGTCTAGCAAGTAGATGCCTCATGTTATATTCGATGTACGTTCATCGAAGTCGCCTAGGTAGGTACTCCGAGTGCGTCAATCGCGAACAATATTCAACGGTTTATCAGGTACGTATTCCAGATAGGTACTTAGGTACTTTACATTATCAACAAATATAATTTGGATCGTACGTGGTCATACCTTGCGTATACGTTAAAAAAATTGTGTTTCGAGTCGTGTATTCATAGGTATGATATTGTTAACATAATATCTAAAGCGAAAAATTATGTCAGCGTAAAAACGTATAATTCGGTTGAACGGTGTATAATGACTTTAACGATGATATCAAAGACGTGTTTATCGTGACTGTCTCTGTCTGTCTATTTGTATTCACTATCGATCTCTCTCACACGAAGCTTTCGCGCTATCGCGTAATTGTCGATACGACCGGTATCGTACCTAATTTAGTGGAGTGATGGAAAATCCGTTTTTTTGCGAACATGCTGTATGATCGGTGACGGACATCGGACATATTTCATTTAACATTTGGACGCAGATCAAGTAAGTAAACCTATTTAATTGCTAATTATACCTTCTTATACTGGCCTTGTGTCCAGGTTTTTTTTTCTTTATGTTATGTTTAACTTGCTTAAGTAAAATGATTAATGCTTAAATACTTTTTAATACTTATATAATATATTTGATTCCATCTCGATCAATATTTAAACACCTCTTCGTAAAATGTCGTTTAATTGTTTATGATGACGGAATGTATTACTGGGCACGTGTCATTTGAATGAATGTAAATCGTATTCTGTAGTAAATTTTAGTTGACCAGATTAAATAGTGCGCTGTTCTTTATTGGTTTTTATAAATATTTTATAAAATAATTTGTGCATACACATAGCTCGTTTAAAAATTAAAATGTGGTAAAAAGTCGATCGGGAGGACACATATAATCTTATAAGTTTAATTATTAATTAATAATACCTAGTTAAGTTCACTGTAAAACTAATAGCACACTATTGAAACTGGCAAACGAAAATTAACCATGTCGCACGTGTGTAATATTATGCGGGTATCCTCTTAAGAGGATTTCAGCGCACTATTTGTTTTCTCTCTCTAGCCCACATGGATAGAACGCATTTACGTAGAATCACATTTTCTATGTTTTTAAGTGATCTTAGAGTATTATTACCCATAACAAAAAAGATAGAGAATAATATTTTTGAGGTAATGACATATCGATTTGTCTAAATATTGTCTCAAAACAATTTAAACACAATTTAAATTTACAAAATTTTTTTGTTTTTTTTGAAAGTCGAATACAAAGTCAAATAACAATAAAATATAAATTTGGGTCGGTCTGGTTGGCCTGCAAAACTGGCCCTAGTCATCATGATACGTGGTTTATACAATAAATGGAAATTTCCAATGTCGTACTTCTTAAGTTCAACTGGTGTAAAAGGGGATGAGATGGCACAAATAATGAAGAGTTGTATTTTAGAATTAACCAAAATTGGCTTTGATCCGGTATGCATAACTTGTGATCAGGGTACAGCAAATCGAAAAATGTTTTAATTACTCGATGATACCCCAGACAAGCCATATGCAATCATAGATGGAAAAAAAATTATCTGATAAAAAGCGTTAGAAACAATTTATTAAATGGCAATATAGTGGTGAAGACTCCAAAATCTACAAAAACAATACGGTTTTATGGTTTTAAAAAGACATATGAAATTGATAAGGCAAGTGAAACTACCAGAGCTATGTGCAAAATAGGCGAACAGCATATAAACCCAAATCCTTGGCTAAAAATGAGCTGTAAGGTTGCCATTCAAACTTTTAGCAATAGTGAGTCTTCAGCTATTAAAACATGTGTAGCAACCGGGCAGTTAGTCTCTACAACAGCCTTAGATACAGAAAATTTTTTTTTGGAACTCATTAATTTATTCGACACCTTAAACAGTAAACGTTTGTGGGATAAGAATTCCAATAGAAGACCTATGTGTGAAAATAATCCTAACATCATAAACATAGTTAAAAAATCAATCAACACATTCAAAAATGTAGAAAAACAAAGTTTTAAAAATTCTTCAAACCAAATTAAAAAAGACATACCACCTTGCAGTCTGAAAAATCAGAAATATTATTGACCTCACCTTCAACAACATTTTTTTTAATGACTAACCGTTTGTGTCAGGATCCTATTAAGAATCTATTTTCTATATTCCGGCAAAAAGGGTTACTGTAGAAACCCTACTTGCCGTACACTACGATGTTCTTTTGCGAGTGTAAGCTCATTTGGATTGTTGAATTGTGCATCGGATAAATCTAATTGTGAAGAAGACGATGACATTTATTTTTGGTCTCTAATCAAATACAAATAGATGCGTCAACAGAGATGGAAAGTTACACCAACACAGACGTCAGTTAGGAATCAAATAAATTTTTTTCAAACATACAAACCAATAGCAATTCCTCATCAGAAGAAGAACCAGAAAATAAATCGTTCACAACCCTGGAAATATGTTCAATGATTTATTATGCTGGTTATTTAGCGGAGAAATGTTTGGACAAATTTAAATGTGGACAATGTAAAAAATACCTAATAAGACCAAATAAGCTATAAGAAGATAAAGACCAACTGCTAATTGTACATAAAACATTTAAACATATAGATTTAAATTTGTGTACTAGGTTGAAAGCCCCATCTGAAAATCTGGAAAAATTTGTAAAAATATATTTAAATATATGGGGGGCAGTGAATCGGGCGATTTTAAAATAACTATAAAAACCCAACAAATATATTTATATAACCTGAAAGTATATAAAATAGCATTAAAGAAGTGTTAATTTGTTATTTAATTTTTATAAAGCAGGATTTTATGGAGCATTTGGGTGTAATGTAACGCCGTAATGTAACAGAGTTCGTGCTCGCCTGAATGTTACAATGTTACACGACCAGTGTGTACGGTAGAGTCGAGTGCTACTGTGTATTTGGCTGTTCACCGGTCTATCCATCAGTTATTCACATTTTGTTCTCGAGTTAGTTTACATCGTGTGCAATGTCTTCTGATAGAAATTTACAAGTCGCTAATGCATCGTTTGTTTTAATTCATTATATTTAAAAAAAACGAAAAAACGAAAAAATAAAAAAAAAGTGAAAGAAGATGGTGGCAAACAAATTTAATGAAGCCTAGGGACCTATGTAGTGGATCAGATTTATTAAATTGTCTTCAGGAACAGGAAATAAGTGGACAGTACAAAAATTTCATTAGAATGTCGTCTATTAATTTTGAATATTTAATAAATTTAATCGGTGAAAAAATTTCCAAAAAAGACACAAATTTCCGAAAAGCCATTCCTGTGCAAGAAAGATTAGCTGTTACGTTACGATTTTTGGCCACAGGTGATTCCTATCAAAGTTTGCAGTACCTTTTTAAATGTCAAAACAAATTATAGGACAGATAGTTCCCGAAGTATGCCAAGGAATTGTGGAAGCTTTAAAAAAAAATATACAAGTATGCTTGTTATAATATGATAATTTCTACTTTTATTTTAACACCTCTTAAAATATAGAACATGTTATAAAATATTATAATGTATCAAAAAAAAAATTGTCTGTTTCACCATAGGCATTATTAATAATAATAATAGTATTGATCATAAATCATCATAATATAAGCTTTTTGTACATTTGTTTTCATTTACTTAACTATTATTTAAAAAGAAATAAAAAAAAAAATATTTATATCATAAAATAGATACTACCTACCTATGTTAAATAACTGTCAGTCGATATGGAGACTTATCCTTCATAAAAAAAAAAATAATAATAATATATTGATCATAAATCATAATAATATAACCATTTTATAATTTTTTTATTTAATTTACTAAACTAGGTATTATTTAAAAAAAAAAATAATAAAATAAACATTTTTATATCATAGAATAGGTACTAGGTATATATGTTAATAATTGTCAATCTAGACACGGAGACTTATCCTTCATAAAAAAAAATAATAATAATATTGAATGAAATTAACTAAACATTTGTTAAATGTTAATATTAACTTTATGAAGAGGCTGAGCTAAGATTAAAAGCAGTAAGTTAAAGTTTAGGATTGTAAGTGGAAGTCGAAGGGCTAGAATCGTAAATAGAAGGCGAAGGGCTAGGATCATAAGTGGAAGGAGAAATATTCTGGATAGACGTAGAAGGTGAAGCGCAAGAATACAATATTGTAGGTAGATGGCGATGGATTGGGTCCGTATGTTAATAATTGTGATGAATGAGAAGGATATAATATATCATTCATATTATGAGTTGGAGCCAGTGGCGCACCCAAGGGGGGGGCTTTGGGGCTTAAGCCCCCCCCCAAAAAAATATTTTTTCATTAAATTACACATTATTATAGAAATTATAGTATAACAATGATAAATGATAATGTTTTATTTTAAAATGTTGTTATTATGTTAGATACACATATAATATTAATATATATATATATATATATATATATATAATAGTTCAATACTACGCGATAAGGTTTGTGACAATCAATATACTCTACGGTGGCTATCGTCGATTTTTATTTCGTTGAAAATTATTTTTAGATTTATAGAAAAAAGGTTTAGAAAAATTCGAAAAACACGGAAGTTTAAATTATCATAAAGAAGCTAATTTAAAAGCTGACCATTTTATGGATATCATGTTAGGAAAAATATTATCGGTTGATAAACAAATTGACAAATTTCATCACCAACAGACTTTAGAGAATCAAGAAAAACTTAAACCGATAATAAAAACAATTATTTTGTGTGGACGACAATGTCTACCACTAAGGGCACATCGAGATTACGGAACTTTTAATATAGATCAAGAGCCCGAATGCAATGAAGGTAATTTTCGAGCGTTACTTAGGGCACGAATTGATTCAGGAGACACAAATTTAAAACAACATTTAATGACTTGCGGAAAAAATTCAACGTATATTAGTTGGAATATTCAAAACCAAATAATAGATGCTTGCGATGAAGTAATTTTAACAAAACTTGTAACTAAAATTAACAACGCTAAATGTTTTACTATACTCGCTGACGAAACGTCTGATATTTCCTCTATTGAACAATTCGCATTGTGTATAAGATATATTGAATCAACCGATGTAAACAATTTTAAAATAGTTGAACATTTTTTAAAATTTGTACCAGTAGAATCAACTTCGGGTCAACATTTAGCAGATGTACTTTTAGCAACATTGAATTCATGTGGTATTAATATAAATTATTTACGCGGACAAGGCTACGATGGGGCTGCAGCGATGAGTGGCAATTTAAAGGTATCCAAGCGCG
>NC_042493.1:16929217-16946110 GCF_005508785.2 Acyrthosiphon pisum
GAATTAAAATCTCCGGAACACAATGGGACAGTCACGTTTAAATGGTCTGGCAAATCTCCACATACATCGAGAAATACAAATTAAAGAATCCTAAGTATTAATAATTCTTTCTGAAAAGGGGCCCAGGAAACTTAAATTTTAAATTCATTAGTCATAATATTTAGTTATAAATATAATTATATAAATATTAAATACATAATAATATAACATATTATATAACATATGATAATAATAAACAAAATTGGTTGTTTAAAAATTAGTTTTAATTGTTTACTTGTGTGTAAGGGGAAAAGAAAAATTATTAAGCCCCCCCCAAGCAAAAATTCTGGGTGCGCGCCTGGTTGGAGCAGTTGGATAATTATTGTATTCATAATTATAAAATCCTTGGCCAGCTTTAAAAATTATGTTACTGAATTCGTGTTGGACGGCATCTCTCGTTCGTTGAGTGTAACTGTTTAATTTTTGTTCGATATACTTTGCGTACGCGCTGCTTTCATTTTCTTGGACTGGCTTTGCCGCAGCAGTTAATATCGAAAATGATTGATCCAGCATTAAATCAGCATCCACGTCAGCGTTCGATTTTTTTTTTTTTTGACGAGATGGTGTTAGATTCGATGGGTTTGTGGCGATAGAAGTGTCAGTAAGACTTTCAGATACATTGCTCCGTAACAAACCATCTTCAACCATTTCGTCTGCAGAGGATATTTGTTCTTCAACGATCTGAAATATAGGTACGCCATGAAGAAATAATATATTTAAAAACTAATACATTTTTTTAAACAGATTATATGTATCTTTTGAGAGGTCAAAGTTCAATATTTTGAGTGCTATTGGAAATAATCATGAAAATAAAATAAAAAAATTATAAAAGGTTTGTATAATATTAACTTTTTACTTTCATTTTTTCTCGTCGAAATGACGCGTTCAAGTTTGTAATTTTCTTTCTACACTCATCAGCTGCTGCATTCATTTGTGTGGCCAACTCTTCCCAAGCATCGGCTTTAGTTTTCTGAACATTTAGGATAGAAAATTATCTATGCCACAGCGTGCCTATATTTTAGATAACATAACTACAATAAAAGTTATTTGCTTCTAAACACTTGGTTTTTTTTGTTTTTTTCATTTTATTATAAAAAAATTATTTGATTGTGCTATTAAAAAAAAAGAACACGCTGTTGTACAGATATATGTGGGTGTGACATTCTCTTAACTAAATATAAATTACCTAGTATTATACCAACAATCAACATACCTTATATCTTAAAATTATAAATAATTGCTGTAGAGTTCTAATGACAAAAATTCAGCATTACTTGACCTATTTTTAACACCAAGTTGTTTTGGGATATTAAGTAGTTTTTAGATGGTCGATACAAATTATGTTGTTTCTAATATATGGAATACTCTTTGTGCAGTCTATAAATAAAATATTTTTCATTGACAATAGTTAATACTTCGTTTCTTTTGAATGAATTACCTTTATTGATTTGCATAAATAAAAAACAACTAAATTAAGTTGATGCACCATACAGTGTGTTTCATATGGGTACTGGATATTGCTTTTGCACTTGAACTTGTACTCCGTTTAGATGATCAGACATGACACTTGCTCCATTGTAAGATTGTAAAGCCACGTGCACACTGGAGTACGCACAGACCGAGCATGTGTGCTCATGTCGTGTGTTCAACAAATTTGCTTAGTGTGGACGATATGTCGAGCACGCACAAATGATTTTGACGCACAGCGAACGCGAGCCGACCTATCATCATGTTTACCGCAATACCGCTATAAATACACACTCGTCTAGTCGCCTGTACGTACACGCGCCAGTAGTCACAGACCGCAGTACGTACTCGCGCCAGTAAGGACACGAGTATTGTTGTGATACCAGTTATAATTTAATTATATTTAATCATTATTATTCATTTTAATTTAAATTGTTCAAAATGGAATGGAGTAATGAATCGTGTCTAAATTTCATTCAACATTATGAACTCCACCCATTGCTATGGAACCCAAAACATAATTATTATTTTACCAAAACAAAAAAAAACGAAGCATGGTAAATTATTGCAAAGAATATAAACAGGGACGTTGAAGATGTTAAGAAAAAGAGCCAAAGTCTGTTGGGTTCTTATCGGCGTGAAAAAGCCAAAGGTAAAAGGTCAATGGGAATTGGTACAGGTATGTATAATATTGATACCTACTATAACCATTTGTATGACAGTATTATTTATAGAGTATAGTCTTATGATATACTAAATAAATCAAATTTCCACGTTTAATAATATAAATAATAATATATTTAAATAAAACGTGATATTATTTGTTCAATTTTATTAATAATTCCAAGAAAACCCCAGTAACTTAAAATGCTTTGTGTCACAAGTACAAATTAAATTAAAAATAAAATAGTATAAGCAAATAGTAATTTCAATAAAATACAAATTTAAATAATAAATTATTTTTCATTCAGCAAGAAAAGACGTTTATATTTCGAAGTGGTTTGCGTTCAAGGCGTTTAAGTTTATGCATGACCGAGATGATCCTAGGCCAACTCTCAACACAGAAAACGTGAGTAGTAGCACAGATATAGCACCAATATTTATAATACAATATAAATTCTTATTTGTTATAATTAATAATAATATACATAGTAAATAAAATATTAATTTCTAATTTAATATATATTTTATTAATGATGATAATAAATGACATAATTTAGAATTATAAATTATACAATACTTATGAATAATTATTTTGCCATGGTAAAGCTCCATTACCAATGAAATACGTAGCAAATTCATTTCTTATTTCTTGAGCTGATGTCTTTGATCTGCGAGTAACATTTACTAGAGGCTGTAATGGTTGTACATTTTGTCTCCAACTCCCTTCGACCAATTGTCCATCTTTCTCAATATCAAATGAACCTGGTGGATTGTATATGTTACGTGATGCTCTACTTCTTCTTAAAAAATTGTGCAAGTAAACGATAGTTAGCACTACTACTTCAACTTTTTGGGGTTCTAATAATAATGGTTTACGTAGGACACGAAAAACTGAAGAAGCTATTCCGAAGACATTTTCTACGACTCTCCTACATCTACTTAGACGGTAGTTAAATATTCGCTCTTTTGATCCTGCTGTATGAATGCCGGAAAAAGGTTTCATAATGTTTTCTGTCAATAGGAATGCCTCATCAGCCACTATAACATATGGTAGATTCATATTTCTTTGTGGCAATGGCGACGGCTGGGGAATTCTCAAGCTTTTATTTTCTATTTGTTTGCTTAACTCACAGTTCTTAAAAACACCACCATCTGAAATCCTACCTTGACAACCCACATTTGCGTATATAAAATTATAATCTGCATCAACTAGAGCGAATAGTACAATACTAAAAAACGATTTATAATAAATTGTAGTAATCGCTTCCACTTTTAATTGGACATTGCAACGTTATGTGCTTCCCATCCATTGATCCAATGCAACGAGGGAAGTTCCACTGCTTTTCAAATCCTTCTGATATAGCTGTCCATTCTTCGGGAGTTGAGGGCATCTATAAATATATTATAAAATAATTTTTATTTTGTGTTAAGTGTCAAAAATGTACTTGTCTTTAAATGATATGTATTTTACGATTTTTGAAAAATATTGTGTAAGGTCGTACAAATTCGTACAAATTCCGTACTAAATATTACATATTCGAATTAAAAAAAAGTATTTTAGATTCTGAGTAGAACGATGAATGTATTGATTTTCCAATGATGTGTATTTTTTTATTTTTGTGTCTGTGTACACGATAAGTAGTCGAAATAATGCTTCGATTTTCAATTTCAGTATCTTGTTCGATTGGAAAGTGAATATCGTTGGTGCATTGGGGAGGTCAAAATTTAAAATTCCCAATAGTTTCCATTTTTATACTCGTTTTAAGTTCAAATTTGGACGAGATTACATAAAAACCTAGAATAACTATTTTAGTTATTTTGTTGTGATTGTATAATATTATTCGTTGGTACTTGAAACTTCTAAAGTATACTATTATATATTATCTATGATAGTATCACGGTTTGTTGTTGATGTATAACGCGTTATAAGTACCTAATGGATATTGTGATATGATTAATTTGGAATTAAGTATAGGTAGGTACCCATTATTGGTCAATTTTTTTTTTTAATACCATAGATATGTTGATATGTATATAATATGACTTAAACCTAGACTGACATAAGTGAGTGGTGTGTTATGTTGTACCACACCATTTATTGCGTATTCTATTATTAATTTTTATAATTGTTTTAGACCCTCCTACCACTCTGAGGGAACCACCACCACCACCCCTATCGCCAGTACAACCACCACAACCAACACCACCACCGGACACAGTCACACAGACGTCACCATGGACATGTCATCGAGGAGATTTCCATGGTGACTGTTGGGTCTGCAGTACCTAAGTACATTAATATACATTTCTAATAGTTGCTTGTGAAGAAACTAATCATAATAACTTTATGAAATTTAGAATAGCCAAGATGAAGAGAAGTCAGATGCGAACAGTAAGTTTCACTTGGACAATATTCATTGAATTTCATGTTTTGTTACACAGGTATTTAATATTTTATTTTATGGTTTTCAGATGAATGAAAACTTTTTTTTTCAAAATTGTTTCTTGTTTTTTTAATATGTTAGTTTTTTGCCTGTATCTGAGGTACAACAATACACAGATACAATAACATAATGTGTAATATATCTGTACTTAAATGGTGAATTTTAAAATGTGTATTATGTCATTTGGTATTGGTGATATTGTCCATAAGAACATTGCGATGAAGTGTTTGTCTTAATAAAATTATGTCAATCACGCTACAGTTGAATGTAATAATAAGTGGTAGAAAGCTATGTGAACATCTTTGCTCTCTTTTAATTTTTAAAAATAAATAATAACAATAATAATAATAATGGACCTAAAACTGATTAATAGAATTCTTACACATTACTGATATAGTTTAGTGTAAATTACTACAACTATTTACAATGTTCTTGCATTAAAAATTGTGTAAAAACGTGTTCACGTTAATTGCATATTGAAAATTGTTCGCAAATTCACTAAAAAACTGATTCGTTCACGTTCAGTGTTTAAAAAAGGTACTAGTCCACGTTAAAATTCATATTTTTTTTTTCAAATTAACACGTTCACCTTCTTTGTAAATATGATTGCGTTCATTTCATCGTTAATTTAATGTATTTTATTTTATTTTTTAAATGTTTAAAATACAAATACAAAATTGTGGATATCATAATATTATTGTTGTTTTATATCCAAGTGTGCCCACCGGAATTGCATGTATTTTATTTTTATAATTCGTAATATACCTACATAATGTTTTACATTATAATAGTCAATCAATCAATATTTATTGATAGTAAATATAAATAAATAATAATAATATAAATAATACATTTGAACTTCTTAAAAATCGTTCAGATTCGTTAAATATATTAACACCGTGACGTTCACTAAAATAGACAATAAATTGACACTCGAATCCACAGGGTTACCACGTGCGATAGTCTGTATAGGGAAAAAAGATAGGATTTTTTTTACAGAGCTCACGGCTTGCGCCTCGTAAGCTAACAGTATTATAGGGGGGAAACATAGGGGAAATACAATGCATTACAAAATGTCAGTCGACGACGACTGCTGTCTTGAGACGGAGATGTTGGTGGAGACCCGTGGTGTTGTTGTAGGTAATAGGCTCTGCCCATCCTCGGGCCCGTGTGTTGTGGTTAGCCATCATGACGGTGTCAGCACGGTGCTCAATAAAAAAAGAAAACAGCAGCGAAACGTCCACAAGGCTGTATCGTGAGTTGACAGGGAAGTCCTGGAGATGTGACGAGCAAGATTAGAGCATAGTCCGTGCCCCGTGGGCAGAATAACAACTAACAAGTTATTCGCAGTCGGCGACGGAGCTTGGTGCCTGCAGATCGCTCTGTTGGCGGTCGAGACCGAGGCGCCGGACGGCAACGGATGACAACCAACTTTACTTTGAGTGGGTCGAGGGGAGGGTCTGGGGATAGGTGTTACGTCATAACATCAAATACTATGGATATCTATGGTATTTGATTTTATACATTGTCGCGACCAGTGCCGTAGCCAGAAAAATACAGCCTACAGCCTTTTATTAATTTGGATTTTTAAAAAGTAAGTCAATAAGTAATATTACGCACGTTTGTTAAGAATAATAAAAAAATATTGAACATATAATTTTAGCACGGTAAATAAATCTTTAATTTAATTAAATTGTAATTATAATGTATACAAAATATCATTGTAAGCAATAAGTAAGTTTTTAGGTCTCATTATGTCATATTTTATATTTCTTTAGTTGAGAATAATATTCTGATATTATGGAAAGTGACTACGATAGTAAGTAATAATATATAATTTATTTATTTTTAGTTATAATTGAAGATGGTGATGACGAAGATGAAAATATAGAGCCAAGTAGTAACTATGATACCGATAATCAATATTTATTAAAAACTAGTTGATCCCGTGCACTTCGTTTCCCGTTAAATGTTCCAACTCCATATGACTCAAACTTTGATCAATTCGTTTTTAATATTCGGTGTATGGTGTTCAAAATCTATCTTAACTTTTCTGTTGCCTGGTAATGACGTAGTAAATAATAAAATAATAACTGTTTTACGTGAGTTTTTTTTATGTAAGTTGATCATCTCCGGTTTTCCTCTTTTTGAGCATATATATCGTGATATTATATGTTTAATAATAAATTGTTGATTAATATTATTATTATAGAAAGATTGGTGATTTATTTTTTCTAAAAAAATGAATTGTTACTGTTATTTTGTTGCTATGGCAATTATAAATTATAATTTGACCTTTAATTGGCCACTCTTTATTTTTCTTTTATAAACCAATGAATTTACACTTCTGACTCCCTGGTGATCGTTAAAAAATACCTAGGCCATTTTTGACTTCAGACTGATACTTATGAGCTCAAACCGAATATCTATGTTGAATTTCAAGAAAATCTGAGTAGTAGTTTTCAAGAAACTGCGTTATTCGAGAAATGGCCACTTTTTTTTATTATATAGATAATCATGTTAAAAATATTATTCAAGGAAAAATATTTAATTTTAGAAAATATGCAACTTAATCGGACCTACACATGTATACCAGGTGTACATGACAAATTCAATATTTATATTGACAATTTTCAATATAAATATTACAAAAAAAGTGTTGTACGAAATAATCAAATAAAATGTTAGTATTCAACTGACCTACAATATTCAAATATAATGCTTAATACTTATGATTTTATTTTCCAATAAGGTACTTAATTTGTGATAAACAAAGAAACAAAAAAGTGAATGAATACTGTTCAGCTACAGCCATCATTGAAATTCATGATCCAGAAAATCATATGCAACTTCAACCTGGAGGACACAATCATGGTGCTGTTGAAAGAGACCTTGAATCTTGATATGCCATAGGTACTTGAGAAGAGCTATCGGAAGGAGGACTACCACATTAGGTCCTATCAGGCACATATACAATGAAGACATTTTTAGGTAAAGAACATTTTATAGTAACTAAATACTGATTATCATAATAATCCAATAAACATTCCAGTCATCCTGCTGAAAGTCTTGGCTATACATTTCAACAGGCTCAACATAGATGCAAGAGAATGAAAAACTGTAGACGGCCAAAAATACCAGAGACAATTCCAGCGTTAATACACTTTTTAAATATGCCAGAACATATTACATATAGAACCACTTTACGTGAACCATCGTCAGAGTTTTTTCAGCAGGCGTTAACTGTTGACGGTATTACAATAGGTGTAATATTTGCAAATTTGGATATGATAGCAATGTTTCACGAAGAGTTACGCGTTGTAACGTACCTATGCAGGTTGTGACGGAACATTTAAGACCACTCCGAGTTCACCAAAACAGTTTCGTAGAGGTTCATTAATGACCTTTCAAATTGTATACAAAAATGTTGTAAGTTTATTTTGGTGTATTACTGAAAAATAAACATAATTATTTATTAGGTAAATAATATTTTTATAATACTTACTAGTAATTTCCAATTGTATATGCATTATGCACTCTTGCCCATGGCTACAGAACAAGCATATATAAGTTTCTTTCGAGTAGTTAGGAATATGTTACCATTTGATTATGATGAACTTACAATAATCACTGATTATGAGGGTGGGCTGATGAATGTAGGCACGTAGTAAGAAAATATTCACTGAATGGGCCAATGTTAGATGGGCCCCCCACCTAAATATATTACCTTGTACCTTGTAGGGGTGGGCCCCCTACCTTTTTATATTATAAAAAGGTAGTTATCAGAATATCATGTTTACTATAAATATATAAGTATATAACCTAATAATACCATAGTTTATCATTGTGCCAAATTGATAAAATACATCCCTTAAAAATCAAATACATTTAATGTTTTTAATAATAATAATAAAATTCAAATATTCAATATATAGACATAATCTTTAAATTAAATACAATTAATATAATTTATGTTCTAATATAACAGTATTTTTCTATTTTTATGTTGAATAGAGAATCTATTAACAAATTCATCTAGGTCCAAACTTGGCAATTTTTTTCTATATAAATACTTGACAAACTGACGAGTCGATCATTTGACATACAATTTCGCATATAATTTTTTAATCTTCTTAGACATGAAAAGTCCTTTCACATGCTGCGCTGGATACTGGAATAGTGATTGATAGAATGGTTAATTTAAAAGTTTCATTAAATACTATTTTATATTTTTCAAGGAGATCGACCAGATTCATTAAGCTTTTAATTTTTATATTATTTTGGATTTCATATTTCTTAAAAGTCATAGGCAGTATTTTAATTTCTGACAGGAACATTTCTAAATCTATATTGTAGTGAAGGGCCAAAGGTTTTAATTGTTCACAATTTAAAAAATGTTCATTTTGTGGATGCAAATAAGATATGGAAGATAGTATATTTGTATTATTTGTAAATTGTTTGTCAAGTTCATTAATTATGTAATCTAATGTTGGTAAAAATAAATTAAGTTTCAAATCAGACTTTGAAATAAATTTTTGTTTTTCGAAAGAACTTTCTTCTGTAAGAATAAACTGCCGAAACTTTTCTGGGATTTTTTTTGTTCTATTGTTCTTATTTGAATTTTGAATAGGTATATTGTTTTCTTTACTAATATTAGTAGCTTCAATATAAAGTTTATTGAAAATAACCAAATTAAAGATGAAGTTGAAATCTATCAAATGAAGTAATCCTTTTTTACTCAGCTGCTCTATCACTTTTTTCATTAATTAAATTGTTTAATAAAACCAGAAGAGGGCTCAATACTTTTTTTTAATGAAACACAAGCAAATACCTGTGCCGTCCATCGTGTCAAGCATACTCTTTTTAGCTCAATAATAGATTTGTATTTCATATCTTTTTGAATTTTAACAAATTTTGCATGTACAGAAGAACTGGATACAAATATATATAAATTCTCCACTATACCAAAAAACATTTTTACAAACATCAGATATAATGAGATTAAGTCTATGGTTATAACAGTGCACATAAATGGCTTGAGGTACTTCTTCACGAAACAATGCTTGAACCCCATTCAACCGTCCACTCATTACACTGACCCCATCATAAGTTTGTGAAACACATTTCATAATATCAATATTACTATTGGCAATAATTTCTTTAATATATACTAGAAGAGATTTAGCACATAATGACTCAGCTGCTCGGTAGCCCATAAAACGCTCATAAATTACACCATTCAAGAAGTATCTTATAACTACTGATATCTGCTCTATTTTGCTTATGTCTTTTGTTTCATCTACTATAATAGAAAAATATTGAGACTTTTGTAGCTCATCACTTCAATATTTCATTTTGAATCTGTGGACTGGTGTACTTGGCGTTATTTGGTAATGATCTTCTTTTTGATTTAAATTCATCATTAAAATTTTCCATAAGGTTCAAAAGTTCTACAAAATTTCCACGATTGAGGCTGCTTTCTCCTTCATTGTCAGCTATTTGAGCTATGCCTTGTACTGCTGTATACAACAAAACCCTTCCTATTGACTTAATGAAGTTACGGTTTTCTTTTACTAGCTTCAGATGTCCATATTTTATTAGAGAGGCCACAGAAACATTACCTACTTTTTTCATATCTAAATAAGATGTCCACATTGCATGGAAAGTTTTATGATCATTACTCATATGGTGTTTTTTAAATCACTATTACTATCCAATGCATTTTTCCAGTTATTGTAACCTTCATTCACAAAAATGGATTTTTCTCTATTATTCTTTAAAAAAAATCGTCACGGAAAACAGAAAGTCGTTGATGATACTATACTCAATCCAATTATATGTTTTATACCAACTTAGAGAAAAATGTCTCATCCGATTACCATACTTTGTTTTGGGAAAACATACCAATTTAGGTTGATTTGGTCCATTTTCCAATGTCTGAGAAAGATCTCTTGGTCCAGATATTACTTTATCAATCGAGTTATAAGTAGGATTAGGAGCTGATATTACTTCAATATTTGTAGAATTACTTTCAATTTCACATTTTTCTGATTCGTCACTACTGTCAAAATCGTCAATGCTCGTATTGACAAAACCTGGATTTGAAAACGAATTGACAATTGAATACTCTTAT
This sequence comes from Acyrthosiphon pisum, assembly GCF_005508785.2. Taxonomy (NCBI): domain Eukaryota; kingdom Metazoa; phylum Arthropoda; class Insecta; order Hemiptera; family Aphididae; genus Acyrthosiphon; species Acyrthosiphon pisum. The sequence continues at coordinate 16,939,964 of NC_042493.1, forward strand.
AATTAAATAAATATTAAAAGTGGGAATATTATAGTAAAAGAGTATTTAGAATATATATATATATTTTTTTTAACCCAACCACAAGTTATGGTCGAACAAAATTATATTTTATTTCTTTATAGTTTTTTTTAAGAAAACGTGTAATGTTGTAATCATACAGTGGTTACATCACATTGCAAAAAAAAAAAGAAAAAAACAATTTAAACCGATACAATATTTTTATTTAATTTTTTTTAATTTTTAACTGTTACTTTTGAAAATATCTTTTATCCATTGGAAACTATAATTCTTTTAAATCCAACTCTTTATCTGATCATATTCAAATATTAAAAAAAAAATTGTTAAATTTATAGAATAATAATAATTATTATTATTATATTGGTTCATTGGTTATTTTTAATCATTAAACAAATACCTACTTTTATAAAAATTATCCAATTACTCATAAAATGTTTAATATATTTATTTAAAATGATCTTCTATTTAATATATTTAAATATTTAATTATAGTATCTATTACCCTATTTTAGGTCTTCTCTAAGTAGGTAATTATAAAATATTTAGTTTTTTTAAATCATACTAGTTCTTATATACCTAGTGGTTTTTTGAAATTGTATTTTTAAATGAGGAGTTTTTATTTAAAAATAATTATCTTTATAAACTTAAAAGTTGAAACTAAACGATTACATAAGTTAAATGGAATTAATAAAAAAATGTATAAAAATACCATTAGAATCAATAGAAAGATCTATTTTAATTTCCGTTTCAGACGTTTCAGAATCAGTTTCACGTTCAATGTACTCAATTGCATTATTCTCGGCATTATTGGTTTCCAAATTAATATCTTCATTTTTATTAACTATATTCCAGGAAAAAACAAAAACATAACAAAAGCTATAACTGCTCGTGTCTATAACCAACTCTACATGCTATAATATATAGGTACCTATTTTATATGCATTTTAAAATAAAATTATAGAACATTGTATAAAACGTGTAAAACAAATCTTATTTATTTCAGTTATTACTTACCAATATAAGCATCAGTATCTACTGCAGGCAATGACGTATCTGAAACCACCGAGCTATTTGGTTTCGCTTTCACAAATCGTGTAAGAGACCCAGCTAATTTTTTTGTTAGCTTTTCTTTTTGATGTTTAATTTTACGTTTTGCACATCCGCTTAGAGGAGCCATTTTAAAATATTAAGATCTTGGCGTGCGTACGGCGTGCCGCGTGCGCTGAATGTGAGTGTTCGATAAACGAGTTGACGATCATAATAATAATTTAATTCTATATGAATCAATATAGGTAATGACAATACCTTAACTCAAAAGTATTTTAAAAATAGACATAAAAGTATACAACAGTCACTGTCTAGATAAGATAAGAATAACATGACATGCTAGTATACTATAATAGTATGGTACCAGTGTTGGGCTTTAAATAGCAATTATATCCTAATCAATCGTTGACGATATTATGACTTATAAAAATAAATTATCACCAATTCTTGGTAGCAACAGAATTTAAATGTAATACAATATACATATTTTATTCCAGAAATGGACATGGATTGAATTTAGTTACGTAACTTATTTTAGATTCTAATTAAAACCCGATATATTTGGTTTTATTTGTTTAATATTTAGACAATATTAAAAATTTGAAATTTCAAAGCCATCGTATAATAATGGACCCCTCTGAATACTTTGGGTGGGCCGGCCTACGGCCGGACACATAATAGGGTGGGCCAGGCACACCCTGCTCCCCTTAGCCTTCCTTAGCTACGTGCCTGGATGAATGCTGTACAAGAAGTGTTTCCAGAGAGTAGACTACAATGTTGTTGATTCCATTTCTGCAGGTAATAAGTTAAGCCTTTTAATATTATTTATTTTATGCTACATAAGCTGTAGACAATATGTAAAACAGTAGAAAAAAATTATAATTACTTTTCTTTTATTTAATTGTGAGATATTTTTGGCGTAACTGCGTAAGTATAATCTGGTATTAGACCTCATTAAAACAAATCCTGTAGCTGCCGTGTATTTCGAATCGTAATAAACTATTTATAGTAAGTACCTATATAAATAAAATAAATTTAATATGAAATATACGTTTGTAATCTTGGTTTTAGCATTGCCTCATTCACCAGCCAACAGAGGAAATGAAAGTTGCCCAAATTTTTGTTTTATTAAAATTGTGGTTTTAGCCTTTAGGGCATTTTTTGATTATGCATATCAAAATATTGAAGCCTACCAACGCATGGAATCATTTTTAATCGGGTATATAAATGTAACACTTAAGTTAACATGTAACTTATCATACCTATGTGAAATAAAAAAATAATAATTGAAATGTTTTAATAATTAACAGATACGTACAAAACTTTTAGTTGGTTCAAGTTTGACCTGAATTAATAACTGCTGTATTTGTTAGCGAAATTAGAACAAATAATTATTTGGAATCATTCCACAATCAACTGCTCATGTTTTTTAGAATGCATCCTAACATCTGGTACTTTATACGTAATAATCTACAAAAAAAAATTATTTATTTTTTATAATATATTTATGAACATTTTTTTTCAGCATAAAATTATATAATAATTACTTTGTAGGCATAATTGTTTCGGCAAATGAAATTGTTTTGTTATTTATAATTTATTTTATTTCATAAAAATTTAAACTTTAATGTGTACGCTGTATTTAAAGAAACTTAGAATTTTGGAAAATCAGTATTATGTGGATATGTTTCAAGCTAGAAAAAATCTTAGGGTAGGTATGGACAATCATTGAGATGAAAACTAAATTACATTATAATCAATCTTATTGGTTATACTTCCTGTTTAGATCCGGGATCAAACTTTCAGAGGGGAACGTGCTGTAAACACAGCGCTAATAAGACGAGGAATTGAACAGCTTAATAAAGACGAATGATGTATTGAGATGTCTCAGAAGCATGGGTCAAGCCGATGTTAATTACTTAAGACGCCAAATCAGTCCACCTCCATCACCTTAACCTCCATCCTATATTTTTTTTATATTATTTTTACAAATTAATATTTTTTGATGACCTCAATTGTGCATAGTCACAGATAATTGTCCAAGTTGTACGTTACTATATTATTATACATAATACATAATTGATACATAATCATTAATCATATTGTTTTTATTAAAATATTCAGTACTTAGAACAAAATAAAACCTGAAAAGTGTATGGTGTCATGGGACGCCCGGTAGAAACGAAGTTTTTTTTCCAATAGATATTATAGATTACAAATACATTTTAGTGGAACCATTAAAAAAAGTTAAATATCAATAGTAAATGCATTTAAGTAAATGTGAAAAATGAATAAAAATGAAAATTATTATTATTGCTATTTAATTACTATTATATCAATCATATTCAATAATCGAAATTACAGGCTTGTGATTATTGAAATATTATATGTATGTTTGTGATGTAATTTTTTCCAAATATCTTGAAAATACTGCATCGATAGTGGTGTCATCTCTCATTGTAGATTCTGCTGGATTGTTTATCAAATGTAAATTGGATATGTCCATAAGGAAAGTTTTAAATGCTCCGATTTCTTATCATTAAAATTGTTGGTAGTCACCACCAAATTGGTCACCGGTCAATACAATAATCATGTCAGATGAGGTTATCGATGAACTGAGCATCCAACAAAATAGAAAACTGGATTTTGTATTATAACAATTTTTTTTTTGTTTATCGTATTAAACACGGGATTGGCGCTTATATGAATTTATAATAAATGCTAATATAAGTACTATTTGTGTTAATTATTATTTTGCCTTTATCCTCACTAACTTCAAAAGGTAACAATTATGGGACTTTAAAAATGTATATTATGTACGTATTTATGGGTGTATTATAAATTATTATATATTTCATAACCCCCCCCCCCCCCCCTCTAGCAAAATTCCTAAATACGCCACTGGGGTTCTAGTGTTAAGGGGCAAAAATTCTGTGACGTTATGACTAGAGTACTAGTAAATTATTATATATTATTATATCAAGATAATAATATACAGTATAGAGTCGATAGCGAATTTAGGGATTAAAATGTTCGAAAAAAACCCGGGTTTTTTCCCTTTCTTTTCGGAAAAAATGGGAAAATTTAATTTCATTTAAAATTTCCGGAAAAAATGTTTTTGAAAAATGTCATAAAAAAAATGGATTTTGTTTCTAAAGAACTAAAAAAGTAATGTATGGTGGAAACAGTCTAATAAATCATGATAGTTGATAATTATATGACATTCATATTAATATATTATATATACCATACCTAATATAAAGTCTGTAGTGGATAAATCTAGAGAATTCTATACTTGATTTATAAATAATTATAATTTGTAATATTAACTACTAGAGTACTAACTATTAAGTAATTAGGTACTATGTAGTTATTTCTTATTAGTTATTAATATTATTTAATTTTTACCAATTCACTAAGTTTAAAAAAATAAAAACTATCAAATCGTTACTGTAAATAGTTACTGTAATATAATTTATAAACCTATCAGCCAGTTACTATAATAGGTACCTTATTAGTTATTAGTTATTACAAATATAAATAGACATTAAGTAAACAATTTTTAAAATTTAAAAATACAGGTCATTTATTTTCGGGGAAATAACCACAGAAATAACAATTTGATAGGTATCTACGTTATTTTTAGAACAAATATTGAAATATCCGTATATTTTTAATAGTTTAATTTTAAATTTTAATACAATAATACATTGATAACCGTATTGGTAAATGTGAAATGACAATGACAGGCTTCCTTATCTATTTTTTAAAATGGTTTTTTTTTACATAGATTATTTTAAGTTTTAAGTATAAATAAAATTTTTTAATTTTCCACAAATTCGGTTTTTTTTTAATTTTCCAAAAACCTCGGTTTTTTTGGAACTGTATTATTTTAATATCCTCCAAATTGTCCACGTTTTCCGAGGCTCTGGGAAAAAAACGGTTTTTTTCCGAAATTATTCCGAATTTTTCCGGCATTTTGAGCCCTAATAGAGGTGATTCACAGGCATGCTCACCCAGTCACCGCTATGTATTCCTTTAATGTTGAATTTATTCAAATTCTTGAGATTTATTATACCTACTTAAAGAGTGTGCTGTGGAGATATAAATTTCCTTTTTTCAAATGAGAACCCCCTTTTTAATGTAAATTAATTATTGTATAATTTTTTGAAATTGTTGATACACAAAGTTCCAAATTTGAGTGAGTAAGTTCTCAGTTATTAAATCTTTATAAAATGTAAAATTTAGATTTTAAATTTATATAATATTAAAAATTTTAGTAGTAATTAACTAATATTATAACATATTTTGCCAAATATATACATATTGTGAGTTAGAGTTTCTTGAAATGGGTTTGAAACACACACAGTAATATTGTGGCAAACAAATACTAATAGGTAGGTAGGTACCTAATATATTATTAATCATATTTAAAATCAAACATTGTCACAAATAATTTCTTTAAACGTGTTTAAAATATACAAGGAATGCTACAATATTGTGCCAAAAATTTACAAATATATATCGATGTAAGTGAATACTCAAGGGCGCCCACAGGGGGAGGGGCCATGACCCCCCCACCCCCCACCCCCGGGCTTTTTTGCCAATATTTGTATATTACAGTATATTTTTATAAATATTTTTAAATGTTTTATATCATTTTCATAAAATAGATCGATAATTGATTAATCATTAAGATATTAGTGTTACAATGCTTCTGTGTTATCGTGCCCATGGTAAAGCATTATAGTCATAAGCATCTAAAATTCCAAAGTCTGATTGACAGTTATCAATTAAATTTATATTTTATTTTGGTTTGTGAAATGTGAATTATAATTTCAAATTTGTATGATCCATAGCCTTATTGATAACTAAGTACCTACTAGTCAAAAACAAATGTGTTACTCTATAACCTTAACGTATTTAATTTAAGATGAATTCACCAAAAAGAAAACATACATTTATGGACAATTTTGTTTGTTAAATATCAAAAAATGATGACGACAGAAGTACTGATGATCAATGATAATCATTGGCGTGGTGAAGATAATTTTTTAAGAGAAATGCTTGTTTCAATTTATA
>NC_042493.1:16946160-16949279 GCF_005508785.2 Acyrthosiphon pisum
AAAAATATTTTTTTATTGCAATTTTTAAGTGCAATTTGGGTTTTTTTCACAGCAATAATGCAATAAATTTTATAACATTTTTAGTGCAACAACATCCGAGCCCTATAATAATGACCAATAATCTTAATATTTTTATAAAAATTAGATAGTTAATATTATTATAATATTTATGAATAATGATTTACAAAACTTTTTTTCAGTGCTCAAGATGTCTCACAATATTTTGATGAAAATATACAGTTAATCATATTATTATGTCATCAGTTTATTTACTAAGTTTGTAATGAAACTATAAAATACTATACCTAATATGTTATGAATATATTATGAAATAATATGTATAATATACACCTCCCCCCCCCCCCCCGGTGAAAATTTCTGCGGGCGCCTTTGTCAATACTGTAGTATATTATTTGAAATCTGCACAGTTTTCAACATTTGAAATATTCGTCTTTTATTGTCAATAACTTTAATCAAGTTATTATCATAATTCATAAATAATGTCTCCATTTGCTTGAAATTATATCTTTCAAAATGACACAAATGACACCGGCGAAAATAGATTTATTTTCGATATAATATTTCTTAGATTAAATACTGAAGGTAATATATTATATGACAATAATATGTACAGCAATAGTTTGGTGTTTAGTTCAGCAACAAAATATACGCCTGGTCGTAAAACAGCAGTGATGGTAGACGTCGCTATAAAATACGGCGTCGTGCCGTCGTTAATAAGTTGTTCCAAGCGCCACTGTACCTTACACCAACCAAAACTTAGTATAGAATATAATAGATGTCCAAGAATACCTGTAACATCCTGATATATGATCTATTTTACAATAGTAGGGTGTTAAATATATTGTTTATTTTAACTTCAACAAATAACATCAATGAGATTGATATTGTATAATAAATCACCTATTATAAATCCTATAGAATATAGATATCAATTGGAGATTTCGATATAACATTTAACAATAATATTAAGATATAAAATATATGAAATTTACTTCAAATAAAAACATCTGTATAATGTATCATCTAGAAACTGTAAAAACTGATGTCAAAAATAATACTATGGGATATTAAAAAATGTCGAATTTATTATTTAATTATTATTAATAGCAGCTAGCGCTAGCTAATCAGCAGATTATCTATCGATTATGCATAATAAACATCGTCAAAACATATAATCGTTCGCCGGTGATACGATTATAGTACGATTTTTTCAACCGATTGTTGGCAATCCATTGTCTGCAATGTACCTACTAATTATTTTGTAGTTATTTTTAAAATTTTTAAAAACTCGACGACTAAATTCAATAACTATCTACAGGCTACAATAGATTTAATGTTAAACATTCAAGTATTATTATCTATTATTTGATTCATATTTCACAATAGTAAAAACATAAATTGTTGTTCCTAAATATTACAGATTTTATTGTTTAGGAATAAATAATGTTTATTTTGTAGATTCTTCGAAAAAAGTGCAAAACGATTGAGGATATATTGTCTCTTCGACATTTCAAAAGACTCCAGTGCTATAAAAACATCAAATAAAGAAGTAGGTAGGTACATTACCTATGTATATTAACAACATGTTCAAATACTGATGGTGATATTCTTAGCAACATGAAGACATTCGAAATAATTGTTGATAACTGGGCTACAATAATTATTAGAAACAAAATTATAATTTTGTTTCTAATAACCCTCATAATCAAATTAATTTGTCACAACTCACAAGAGATAGGATTGAAATTAGATAAATATTAATAATATAATGTTATGTAAGTAAGGATCTAACTGTTTGATTAACTATTTTTTTAATATTAAATATTATTATTAATTTATTTATTATTATTAATTTATTTCTCAAGATAAGAATAGGTACTGGGCCTCACTGAGTATTCTCGTGTGGAGGCCCAAAATTAAATATTTAATTAAATATATATATTTAATATATATTCTGTTTTAATTTTTTAATTATTTTAAAATCATTTTACCTAATCAATACCGTCCTCCTATCCATTTTTGTAGGTAAAAAAATGGAATTTTTGAAACGTTCAATGGATGTCATTAAGTGGACATCACACAGATGTTTATTATATGAACACAAAATATGTTATAAATTATAATGCAGGTGGGATATAAGTATATAACTTAAAATAGATGTTACAAATGATCAATGATATAAATGTTTAAATATGATATCGCATTGATGTATTTATAGGTTATTTCGGAGATATATTTTTTAACTGTTTATGAAAGATGTTTTAAAAATTCGTTCAACCTAGCATTAGAAATCAAAGGCACCGGTGCAATAACCAAGAATGTTCAAATTTAAAAAAAAAATAGGGTATTATGGAGAAATATTAAGAAAAAAATTCTCTATCGATCGGTGAAATAACCAGATACGTCCGATCAATATAATAGAAAATATATTACAAAAACTAAATGTTCGTTATGGTTAAGAGCAATAACCAAATATGTCCAGACATACCTTGCGCATTTTCATATATTATATTACCTATATTCATATATTAACTTTTTTGTTTCTCTCGGTGCAAGAACAAGTAACTGGTTCTAGCACCAAACGAATTTATGGAAATTTTATTATTTTATTCGGCGGAATAACAAGGTATGTTACTGTTTAGTAAATAATTATATATTTATATATGTTAATATGTAAGTTGTAATGTAAGTTAAGTTTAAAATATTTGCATTAATAAATGTTATTGCAATATCGTAACTGAGCCCACGTATTACTAACTTCATACTATCGTGATTTCGTGTTATCTTTTCAAATATAACAGCGAAAATATAACGTTCAAAATGTAAACATAGGTAAATTTTTATTTATTATAGGTAATAATATAATATTAAAAATTTATCTCGTAATTTACTTTATTATTATTACTTATTAACTATAAATATAAACTTCAAATATAATGATTAATATTAATTTAATTATTATTTGTTGGTCAGTTATGTTACATTTTTTTCCTAAAATTTGGTGCAATAACAAGTTATGATTTAAGCGTAACTTATTATTGCACCGACTAAAAATTAACATATTAGCAAGATTTGTAATTACTGTAATATTGGTATGA
>NC_042493.1:16949329-16969319 GCF_005508785.2 Acyrthosiphon pisum
ATTTGGTGCAATAACAAGTTATGATTTAAGCGTAACTTATTATTGCACCGACTAAAAATTAACATATTAGCAAGATTTGTAATTACTTTACAGTAATTTACAGTAATATTGGTATGAATATTGTAACAATTCAAATCGTATTCATCATATTCAATTTATTGAATTCCAAATAATATTATAACACTTCAACCTTTTCTAATAAATTTAAATAGAAAAAATTGGAGGTTTTATTTGTCTTCTAAAAAATTTGACAATCAGGACATACTTGGTTATTGCACCGGTGCCTATCCTATAAACATCTTAAAAATATACAATGGACATAAATAATAACATCGCATAACTTTTAGTAATAGCCTTGGTATATTTCTGGGACTGGATTTTGCACAGTGAGTATATAAGATATAGTTTGCTGTTTAGTTCGGCAATAAAATATACGCCTGGTCATAAAACAGCAGCGATGGTACTATGGTAGACGTCGCTATAAAATACGGCGTCGTGCCGTCGTTAGTAAATAGTTCCAAGAACTAATTGTCAAAAAATAAATGAGAAATACAGTTGTCGTTGATGAATAATATGCTAGTTTGGGCAAACTATGTACATTTTTATAATTGGTTAAATTTAAGTTGTTGAAAAAAGTTTTATTTATAAAATCATCTGCTTTACCAATATCGCTTTACCAATATAACTTTAGTACGATTTATCCAATGAATTTATTATATTGAATAATGATGAATGTTTTTCGTCGTATAATAACACAAAAGTCACCGTTATTCAGTATGAAAAAAATGATTCTGGTTGTAAAAGCAACATAATATAGGTGTGGAAGATATATTAAATATTTTTAATTATTCAATATACCCATAAATGTTCAATTTAATAATATAATATTACGGTATTATAAATAATTAGCCAGAGTTTCGAAATTCTAGCATTGGTACTTAATTAAATTAGTAGATAATAAAAAAATAAAAAATATTATTCAAAATTAATGTGTCGTAAATTGAAATATGTTTTCCTTGTGCACGAAATATGAAAAACAAATAAATAAAATAAATGACTTCACTGATCTATAAGATTTTTCTTCATCCAAATTGCCATAGAAGATTATTAAAAACTAATGAATTACTTGTAGTTTATTCATAATGTAAAATGGCTTGTTAAATTACTTAAATGTATCATATATTAGATTATATACATTATATCTACGTCATACATACAAAAGTAAGACTGTAAGAGTACTATTCGGTTTATCTATACCTAATATTAATGTAAGTAGTGATGTAATTATTGCCTAAGTAATATTGGTACCTATTATATTATATTCAATAGTCACGTATATTATTGACGTTGTGAGTTATGAAATATGAGCTATGACAATACATCAACGTAGCTTGGGGTGACTTTGATAATGGGAGAAGAGAATGATTTTTATTGGACTTATTTATTTATTTATTTAATCTTGTTGTATTGCTACACTGTTTGTAAAATAATAATTTCGATTGTCCATGTTAGTTCAAATAAGGTTGTTTATTTTTAATTTTATTTGAACTACAACAAAATAAAAAAATATTTTGATGAGGAAAAATAGTATTATTTTATACATGAATATCTGATTTTATAAAAATTTAACTTCAGACGATCATAAAAAAAATTTGTGAATTATACTCAACTTTCTTATTTAATTCCAAAAATAATAACTTATGAGCAACCTTGTATTACATTTTTATCTCTGAAGTATAAATATTTTACAGTTTATGAAAAAAAAACACATATTGTAAAATTAATACATTTGTTGCTCCGCTCAGAATCTAAGAACATATGTATTTAATTGACTCGACATATTATTGGTAGTGTAAGACTAATAAGAACATAATTAAATTTAAAAAACTGTGTAATATATTTAGTATTTCTAATTTAAGGAAATGTAGGTACCTAAAACTTGATGTAAGGACACAGTTTTTGGTTTTATTTTTTATTTTGAAGTATATTAAATGATTATGCATTATTATCTAAAGAAAAAATATCAAATCCATCAAAATGTATACATGGTATTATGGCTGCAGTGACTTACCGATATTCGACTAATAATCAATATTACCTAAGCGGCTATGCAACAAATAGGTAGGAGTATATTAATATTGCGTGTGTGACGGATTTCCGGTGACAAATTTAAAATGCTGTACCCCATCATCGTTTTCAGACACGTGCGACGTAATCGTCACAAAAATTGTGGCTACCAGTGCTGAATATATTGTCGTAATGCTCAATGTCGCACAGTCTTATTTTTTTTTTTTCAGACCTTTGATCGTCCTGCGCCGATCGGTTATTAGCGTAGATCGTGACGTACACAATTATAATGAAATTACCGCGAATAAAATACAATTTCACAAAAAAACACGCAATCTCTTCTAGGACTACGAGCCTAACTAGAAGTATCATGCTTCTCGTGGACGATGAAAATCGACAAAAAATGTTTTTATCTCTTGTATCATTACTGAAAAAAATGTAATAGGCTTCCGAAAATATTACCCAGTTACAAAACTTTCTAAAAATAACAAAAAATTCTATCAAATACAGAATTAAGAATTGTTACTAATTCTTTGATTACCTATATCATTATAATGTAAGCAACCCACTATAATTATAACTAATACGTAATTACTATGTGTGATAATATGAATGCTGTGGTCGTGTCATAGTTATCTGGAGCAACTTATTATTATTTATAGATTAATAAATCTATACCACTATTTATTTATTTATTGTATGGCATATTGCCATATTGGCATCTATATTCTATACCACTACATACGATATATACCTACTGTAGGTATAGAGTATAGGATCGTCTCTGGCTGTCAACTGTCCTTGTCACTCAGTGGTGGTCAAATGACTTTATCGTGTGGGGGGCGGGGGGGGGGATATTTTTTAAATATTAGTAATTTAGTATCATTTATTTAAAATACAAAGTTTAAAAATATATAATTAATAAGTAACAATATTTTTATTAAATTATTAAATTTTTGTTTTGCTATTTTGTCAAGTTTATTGTTTGTGATTATATTTATAACTCCCGACGAATAGACGAACATGGAACAGCCATAGTGACAAATATAAGATATTGAGACGCGTCTAGTTTACTATAATTACACAGTTTACATGTATTAGTATTAAATTAACATTTCAACTAGGTAAGGTATCTATGCTTTTAATTTAACTGTAAATGAAATGAACAAAACCTAAAAAGTTAGTTACTATATTATACAATTGTTGACACTCTACGGTACGCCATTTACATATAAATAATACCAATATCATATTGGTAACTGCTAGGTTCAACTAGGAGAGGGCTAGGGGATGCAATAGTGTTAATATTTTGTTAGCGCCCCCAAATATCTTGATTATTTATGCACTTATATACTAGTGTATTAATTACTATAATGAGTATAATGCGTCAAGTTAAAAATTGAGTAAGGACTAGCATGTTACAAGAACAATTTCTAAACTTACCAGTTATAATATCACTGTTGAATATCGAAAAAGATTGAACAAATCAATTATAACTTAAGATATTATATTAATACGTTTGCAAATGAAAACAATTGCTTTTATACGTTACATATATCATTAATCTTTTATTTAAATAATCGATTATTATAGGTAACTGTTAAAATATTTTAAATAAAGGGATAAAGTATTTTGTATCGTGGCTTTGTATAATTATTTTAACACAACTAAAATGTAAGGTTTAGTACTCTAGTTGGTAGTTGCACCTATGAGTAATATCGACAAATGGCCAAATCAAACATACTTATTTTTTAGGACATTCGATACTCGATTATACTTGTTTTTTTAATCTGCCTGTGACCCTGTTTCCTAAATTATTGCGATAGTATGGTCCAAATAATACCTACTTATTGGCATATAAACGTGTAATACCATAATGCTATTATTAATTATTAATTGTAGGTATTATATCGTTTTATCGATCAAATTAGGTTTTTTAGACAAACCTCTGTCATCGGTTGTAGAGTAATAAAACAAAAATTTACATTTTATTAAACTATCATCATTATTATTATTTTCTAATACGAACTAGGTACCAATAATTTCTGATTCATATCCGTATTTATTTTTATTTAAAAATCTAAATGAATATTGTCAACGTGTTTGATTATCATGCAATATAATATATATACACATATTATATTTTGTATAACCTGCATGTTATTTTTTAACATTTGGCTAAAGTCTCAGCCCACAAATACGTATACATAGGTACGTGGCTAGTGACTACGTTGTTTATGTCTAAAAATAATATCATAAGACAATTTTTATTTATGCTCCATGATTACAGATGAACCAGTTGGACGCGTAATTTTCGTGTCATTTGTTTCGATGTTTTTACAGACGAAGAATCGGTAGTGGCACGAAACTTTCACCAGCCACGACGACGGCTCCGAAGTGTGTGCGTTTTTGCAGCTATACTGTCGGTGGCGGTCACGTAATCGCCTGCACCATAGACCGCGGTGGCGCGCGGCAATGGACGACTGTCAGCGCGCGTCGTCCGCGAGTTTCTTTTCTTTTTTTACACACATAATTTTATTCCATATTGTGTATTGAACAGAAGACATATAATAATTATCACCAACACACGTGGTCATTGCGTCGTCGTCCGGTGGTCGAGACTCGAGTTTTCTACTGGCATAATGATTTCGTGCGCACAATTGGTGTATTATATTATTATATCTTTCCTCACTCTACCTCTCCGCCCTCTAAGCACACCCAGAAGACAAATAATGCTTTTTGTAAAAATTATTTGTACAGAATGGATTTAAGATGACAGTTAACGTGGATGATTATGAAAAAAATCATCTCAGCCTATTTAAACTATTGCATATTTTGGTTAGGATGTATGTCATATTACTCATCATGATATAATTTATAATGACGAACCACGAATAATGTATTAGAAAATTAGGTATGTTTCAATTCAGTGTGATATTGTTATATCATACTATGTCACAATGGGTGTAGCGAGTATAATAAGTTTATACTTTTTTCATTCATGATTTTGATAGGGTATAGCTATAAATTATAAGATTATTCTTTTCAATTTTTATTATCATAATAACTTGTACTATCAATATGATGGACTTCAACCTTGAAAGTTTATTATTTTTAAATTGTTAATAACTAATAACTATATAAATTTATCGATAATTAGGTACCTAGTTTTTATTCTTATAGTATCATAAATATTACATTTAAGTACCTAGTATTTTAAGTAATTTAAGTGCTTAACTATATTAAATAAAAATTACAAAAATTAATAGTATTCTAATAATTTATGGACTATTATTTTGTTTTCAATAATACGTATTTTATTGAATTTTAAAACATAATTTATATTTGCATTTAGTCGCAAATAAATTAATCGCAATAAATTTATATTTATTTTATTTCATGGTTTCATATATTATGGAAATCTATTCTAGTTTTAACGTAATAAAATTAAAAGGTCATTAAAAAACACACACACTAATATTATCAAGCGAAGGGAAATATTTTAAAATATAAAATATATTATAACACTATAATTAAATGGTGACGATCGCGTGAAGATAATAAAGCCAAATCAGATAATGAGAATAATTAATATAAGATATAATGAATTAAGTAAAAACTATGAAAGTTTATTTTTTTTTCATGAAAATAATGTATTATGAGGAGTATTATGCTTATCATATTTAAATGATTTTGGTTTATATATTGTAATTTAATAGTGCAAAAAGAAATGTATATGAATTTCATAATATTTAACTCAGCACCATCAATGTGCTATTATTTATTTAATTTAATGCTGTAATTAATAAATTAATTACTTAATTATAGTATATTATAATATGCAGATCACACCTATATTTCAGACTTGAGATTTCATTGTATATATTTTGTATAGAGAAACTATGTGTCTATACCTATATAAAATCTCGTAGCGCTATATAGATCACATAATCTGTGCGATTACCTATCTGACTATCTACTATCAGCCACGTATACGCTATATAGGTACATACCATTATAATTTATAGTAAATATTTAGTATGAAACACAGGGTAAAACTAAGATGATTCATCTTCGTACGTGATACGAGGACGTAATAATACTATAATAGGTATAAATAACGTTAATCAACAGAAATGACTGATCGTCTTATTGTCTATTCAATGCAAACAATTGTTTAGTAAATCGTTTTTATTTTTGTAAATGTTCACTTTGTTCACTTTAAGCTCTTAGTGCCCTCTTACCAGGTCTACATTTAGACTAAGAGTCAAAGGACTTGCACCAATTTTTTCAATGAAAATAGTATGTCAGCAAATGTTCAAGAGCTAACTTGTTTAGACATAAAAAAAAACAATAACAAAAACTCTGCATATATTGAATCAGTATTCAATTGTGAAACAAGTGTTTCTCAAATACAAGCAGGAATACCCTATAATTATAGCCTATAGGTCAATTCAGTTTAACATCGCAGTGTTTTAAGTTAATTATTCTGAATGTACTTACAATTTGCTACATGTTATGCGTTTGTAAGATATATATGAGACATGCGGGTGTATGTGTTAGCACATTCATTACAGTGATTCAAATACGAAGAATACTCTAAGCGTAATGTAGGTAGGCACAGTAAATTAACTTCTGTTGTTTTTTTTTTATCAGTATAGGTAACTTGTTATTTTATTTTTTCATTTACAAATTACATATCAGGAGATCTTAGTTAATAAAAAACTTAGGTAAATATTTAATTTAATGTGCAAATCAGTTATTTATATTATTAAAGTGGTACCTACCTAATAGTAGGTAATAGCTAAATAGTTATAAAATATGTAAGGTTATAACTAATTAACTCTTCTCGTTAAAAATTACATTTTTAAACAAAAAGTTTTCAAAAAAATATTCTGCTTCAGAATATGAAATAAAAAATTCATGATTTTGCTCAAAATTTTAAAAAATAACATACATTTTTTTAATTTAATTCAAATTTAAAATTTTATAAAAAAAATATTGTCAGAAATGTTAATATTTTTTAAAATCAAGTGTTAAAATCTACTTTTTGTTTTTAGAATACTCAATAGTCTATTAACAATTAGTTTATAATAATAATTTTAAAATATAAGTGATATGCGTGATGATGAAACTCGACCGCCCCTTCAGTGGGACCCACCCATCAGAATGACCCTGCAGCAGTAGATGATTACGCACTTTTTTAATTCGATAATTATTTAAAATTTGCAATCGATATGATGTGATCGGTTTAATTTTTTTTTTATTGACAACTCAACATATTTGTATTAAATTATTATGGGTATATAGGTGTGGAAGTTGGTCGGATCAAAGTCGCTGTTGGTTTATCGGGTTTATCCACTGTCACAATCAAACTAATCGTCAATTAATGTTAACGTTAACAAACATCTATAGTGCACCACTATTGCAAATTTAAAAATGCAGAATCATTTAATTTTTAAGTAACCAATTTGATATTATCTGCACCTTAACACCTAACTAAATATTAATTATTATTATATATAATATAGTAACAAATAATATATTACTTTGTTAAAAAAATTTCTGTTTGTTTGATTTTGTGTTATGTATACCTAATTAAAAATACTTTTAAAAAAATGAACTGAATTGTGTACATTTCAGTACTACACTACTGCACTTCAATAGTTTTGATCATGCTAGTATTTTTTTTACTTTGGGTTAAGTTTGGTGAAAATGCACATATCGAGTTACATCTAATTAATAAAATTATATTTTACTAAGAATTATGATAGTTAATAACATAAATAACTCCTAAACAAACATAATATTATAGAACAACAAAAATGTACAATTTTTATGAGTCACATAGGTGTTGTTTATATGATAAATTAATAACAATATCATTGAGTATATGTGTTTTTAGATTAGAGACAATCCCCGTGAAAGACGAACGGTCTTCGCTCATATTTCATATGAGATATCGGAATGACCTGCACATCAAATATACTACTGTACGGCAATGCTTTTGCAATAGAATAAATGTTAATTAAAAACACAGTAGGTTATCTCTACATATATCACATATTCAGCGAAACAAACAAACCAAAAAAGAGTGACAATTCCAATGATAAGATGAATTGTTTACCCGTACAATACGTGAATATATTCTGATTTCGAGTAGGTATAATATGATCCACCTCTCTGTCGTTAGGTGTTTATAAATGTATAATATAATATGATTTTATTATATTGCTCGACGTCAACATAATAATATTATATATATAGTTCGTGTATTAACGTTTACTATATAATATAGGAATGTATTATATTATATTACAGGTATATTACCGATATAATATCACATTTTAACGGCAGCAGCTTCGGCGTTGATAGATTTATGAAAACACCTCACCAACAAGTCCTCTCCTCCGCTTCTTCACGACGACAGGCGACAGCAGTCTCAAATATATATATATATATATATATATATTATACACTGTATTATTTTCTACCTGTTCTCGGGATATTACGACATGAAACATACGCGTTTTATAATATGCATATATATGTAATAGGTATGGTAGATACTAGATATATAAATACATAATATACACAACATAATAATACACAACAACGTGTATTAATTATTGTTATAACTGTAGAGAGGTCAATTTTATGTATATGTTCATGCGTTCATATTTTTTCATATAAGTAGAATAATAATTATATTATATTTGATATATCTATCTGATACCTTCTGCAGTTAAACAATCTCAACTTTTATTTTCTAATATATTTGAAAAATTAAATGGAAGCATACAACCATTTGTGGATTGTGCATATGCCTATAGGTAGATTAAAGATTAAACATAACTGATGGTGTACTTGCAGAAAAGTAATTTTTGAAATCATTCAATAATTTATTGTTGAATAACTTTAACATCAAATTATTCAATAACTTTCGACAGAACAGTGAAAATTAATGCGAACCAGTTTTGGTAAAAATGTAAATATAATAATATATAGTTGCATTTTAAGAAATTACTCTAGAAACTCGGCGTTTTTACCACATATTAATGTTAACATTTTAGAGACAAGAAACATATCGAAAACTTGTTTTTTTTTTACATTATATCTGGTAAGTTGTTATCATTGTCATACATATATTATATTATAATATATAGTAGGTATATAGGTAGGTATATAAATATATTATAATATGTCGTTTTTACTTTGATAATACGTCTGATATTTTCTTAAGTTCATAACCCTCTCAATTTGTGTGATTTATATTTTATGTGCATTAGACTCGTTCATTTTTTACTGATTACTAAACCTCACAAATCACTTATTCGACGAGTTTTCCCACTGTCATCTAAATGTACAGGTACGATCTGATGATAGTTGTTATTAGAAGACGGGAAAATACAACGTAAAGTACTTATACTAGTTATACTACATTATTCACTTTGTAGTAACTAATCATTTATAATTGTATTTAACACTCAACACATTTGTTTGATGATTGTATATAATTATTGTATTATTTTATTGTCTAGTCTAATAAGTTGAATTATTCTGTAAACACATTTATATTTTGTGATAAATTGTACCTAATATTGTGCATAGTAATATATTTTCATAATAATAAATATACAACATTATTTTCTATAGGTTTTTCTCTGTAAGCTCATAATTTGTATTATAATATTATAATATATTTAAATAAAAACATTTGATCAAATTCTTCGACGTAAAAATGAGCAGTAATTTGATTAGTCCATAAAATGTAAACGTTGATGGTAAGTAAAGTTATCATATAAGTATAGGAAGAGTAACTATTTTAATTTTAGATTCTGAGCGGAGCGAGGAAGCTATTGCCTATTGGTTTTACAATGGTGTTTATTTATTTATTTTTTTTATACCTTATATACAAAATTTCTACCAGAAGGAGTGCTTCGATTTCAACATATAGTACCTTATCTTTTCGCAAATTGGATCAAGGTGGTACTTTAAGGAGGTTATTTTTCGATTTTCTCAATAGTTATTTAATGCCACGGGAAAAACCACCGAAAAATTACGAAAAAACGCTAAAAATGGGGTTTTAATTTATAACGCTTTGCTTATCACCATAGAAACGAATAAAAAATTATAATATTATAATATTAATTCAACTTACAAGTTAAAATAAATAATAACAATATAAAATATCCAGACTAACAAACCGTCTCCGCTCAGAATCGTTTTTCGTATACAATGATATTATATCATTGAATTCAAATTTAATACAATCCATTATACAATGACCCACTTGTAATCTACTGTACAGCAGAGCAACATCCACTTACCTGCTTTTTAATTATTGAATTATAACATCAGAAACCTAGAAGTAAATATGTATTTTATTGACGTTTTTCCACAGACTAATGTAAAACGTACTGCAGCTATTAGTATTTAATAGATTGTGAATGTATAGCGGGTACCGACATGTATTACGATACTAATAAACATTGATGGAAAACAGTCGAATTACTTACGTTATGCAATATATACGCATGAAAAAAAAATAAAAAAACCTTGAAATCAATAATTTACATTTCGATTGGTTGTGCAAAAATCGCGTACCTACTAGTTGAAAAAAAAATACACGCAAATCCCATATTATAACGCATATCTAGCTCGTATACATATATATAGCCAGTAAAGGTATAATTACCTAAAAATTCGACCTCTAATATATCCATCGTCACATTAGATATTATATACCTTTATATAGGTAGGTACCTAACTTGTGCGCGTGCGTGTGTGAGCCGACCTATGCAGTGTATAATACTATAATCAAAGACGGCAACAACAACAACAACAATCTCAACATCGCAAACGACGACAACTCGTTTGGTTGTGGGGAAGGCCTGTAGTTACTGGTGTGGTGAGGAAGGGTGAAACATTTTCTCTCGTCGTACCGACCGGATCGGCGCGGCGGCTGCGAACCGGTCGGCCGCGCAACTTGTCCGCCCGGTTGGAAACGCGACGTCTATGCAGCGGGTTTTAGGTACCTATCTGTATTATATTATTATTATATAGTATTTATATTATAAACCTAAGCGGAAATATGGCGCGCAAAATAAAGAATCACGAAACCTAAACCCGTCGCGGTCCCCATTGCCCCGTCGTACCTACTTGCCAAATCTCTGCATAATAATATTATATGTAGTGATGTCTACACTCTATTCGCGAAACATGAGATAAAAAAACTGCGGATATTTTCGTTTCTTTTCAAGTATTATACTAGTAAATGGTGACTTTACATTATTATCGTGTTATAATGATAGGTAATAAATAATAATATTATAACACGGAACTACATGCATGTTTGTCCGTACATGGAGTGCACAAGAATGCAATATATCCGAATGTGAATACACCGCGTGAAGGGCTATAGTATTATTAAATCTAATTAGAAAAGAAAAACGCACGTATATTAATGTTTTAGAACCTATAATAACAGATTACATGTTATACCTAATACTAGTTAAAAGTTTCTCTAATAAAGTTTAATAATTAATTAACATACAAATTGCACAACAGTTAGTTTTTTCTTTTACACACCATTATTGAAATTATAAAAATCTGTCAATTATTTTAAATTGTTATATTCAGGCAGGTGCCTTGTGTTTGGTGGGTTGGTGAACTGACTAAAAAAAGA
Source organism: Acyrthosiphon pisum (assembly GCF_005508785.2). NCBI lineage: Eukaryota > Metazoa > Arthropoda > Insecta > Hemiptera > Aphididae > Acyrthosiphon > Acyrthosiphon pisum. The sequence continues at coordinate 16,961,085 of NC_042493.1, forward strand.
GCCATACGAGTAGAAGATGCACATTATTATAAGTTTTGCTTGATTTCTAAAATTCAATTTTAAACAAATTTAATTTTAGATTCTGAGCGGAGCGATAAACGTACTGATTTTACAATGTTTTTTAATTTATTTTTTTATGACCGTCATCACTGTTTGGGGCAGTACAACTTTTTCGATTTTCTACAACAGTGTTTTATTCGATGGGAAAGTGAATTTAGTTGGTGCTTTGGGAAGGTAAAAATTTAAAATTTCCAGTAGTTTTTAAAAGCGCAAGAAAAAATAAAATAAAAATTAAGGAAAACCATAATTATTATGTAAAATCGGTTTTTGACAAAATCGATTTTGGTTGCTGATATAACTCTAATACAAAATAATTTATATACATGACATTTTCGACGAATGTTGAAATTAGCATTTTCTTTACAACCACAAAATATTTAAAATATTTTGACCTGTTTTGAGCTGTTTACGGACATTTTCAGTTTATTTATTTTTCTCTATAAATGTCAATACAATTTGATTTGTTCGGTCAAAAAGCTTGAACATTGAATAAAATGCTTTTTTGTATTGTTACAATGGCAGATAAAAACAATATTAAAAATACAGCCACAATTTTTTTTATAAGCATATAAGTTCGAATTTTGCCAATATAGGTATGTAAAATCATGAACCTGTGCAAATTATTTTGAGTTAGAAATTCATAAAAATTTTCCTTTTTAAATCTAAGATTTTAAAATTTAATACAAGATTCCTTATACGTTTATTTACCTTTATCAAAAAAAAATGTATAGTGGAAAGTCAAATTAAATTGTTATGAACATTATTTTTAACATACATTTTTACAACAATGGATATTCACTTGATTTATCATGTAGGTACCGATTTAATTATTTTGCTGTAATTCAAAAACGAATAACTATAGATACTTTAAATTAACACCATTTTATTAATTTCTATACTGGATAACATTTTCAAAATATTTTGACTCGTTTGAGCTGTTTATGGACATTTTCAATTCTCAATTTTTTTAGTTTTTTTTCTATAAATGCCAATAACATTTTATTTGTTGGGTCAAAAGCGAAAATTAAATACAAGGCTACTGATATATTATTTCAATAGTGGTTGAAAAATATTAAAAAATATTTTTTTTTTATATGTAATTAAAGTTAAATTTTTGACAACATTTATCAAATCTAATTTAAAAATTATTTTGTGGTTAAAAATGTATAAAATGTTTAACTTTTACAGCTAAGGATTGAAAATTAAAAATTAAATATTTTATTTTTCAAATTTAACACCATCCATTACAGTAGGTCACTTGTAACCTATTGTACAGCAGACGAGTGACACCCACTTGCCTAGCTTTTTTTTTCAAATTTTTTATTTATGTATTGAAATTAAATATAATAATTAATAACAGAATAAAAATAGTATTACAATAAACACTGTTTATAATTTGATCGTATAAAAAACGGTAATCTATTGAGATTAAATAAAATATATTTTTTTTAGCGTCTATATTGACTGTATAATATAACTGATTAAAACTGTTTTTAAAGACAACAACAACAACAAATAAATTATCTATCAAAAATACATTTATGTAGGTACTCGCTATTTCTTTAACCAATTTACACGTGGTAAAATCGGTTCATAGGTATATTATGTTCATTCGAAGAATATCGTACAAAATCAATTTTACTCTTATATTAGTGTATGCTAAGAATATGTTCTAATGATAAATATTTTAAACTATTTTAAGTAAAAATCAATGTTATATTTTAATTTATAAATAATAAACAATTAGGTACTAATGACATCCATTAGATAGTTTTAAATACTAATTTAATATTAGTTTATTACATTCATGTATATTGTATAATGCACTACACAATAGGTCCGAGCGTCCGGCCACCTCTTAAATTAAAATTCCATTCCGATTACTCTGTCAACTATCATGGCATTCAAGCCGTAATAATTGTGATCTCAGCTCTTCCGGCTCATAACGAAGTAAAAAATTACAGCAGGTTCGACTGGTTTTACCGACAATGATACGTAGTGGTCTTCAATTTGATTCAATAACGATATTATATAATACATAAGATAAATTTTATTACATTCAACTTATATAAGCTCTGCATGAATTATAAATTATTTTAATAGATATAAAATATTATGGCTTGATAACTATAATACGGTATGACTGATATTACTGAAAATATAATATTTATATTAGAATATTCTAAAAATATCTGAATAAATAATATTTAGTTGGCCAATATCATTCATTCTCAATTATTTAAATTACACTTTATTCGTTACATCTTTATCTGTATGATCCGAATAAACGATGTAGGTACATTTAATATGAATATGTATACTTAAAATTAATAGATGTCTTGATGATGTTGTTTCATTCGTAAGAATTAAAGTGCAGTAATTATGTGTAATTATTTTCACATTTACTAGGTATAGGTTGTATGTAAGTACCTGTATACAGCATACAATAATACATTATACAAAAATGTGTAATAATAATTACAATTTATATGTATACGTATTATAAAATATAAAATATGAATACATAGCATAAAAGCTAAAAGTGGACAAGTGGTTCTATAGACAGTAGTACTTATATTTTATATAATGAAACATATCAGGTATAAATGTATAATAGGTCTGTATAATGTGTTAATAACCGTCACTCAAAATCGGCCATGGCTCATGAACTCTCCTTATAATAATTGTGGAAGCGAATCTCGTGACTTCCATCATTTGTTCATTAATTGTCCAGGTCTCTCCTTTAATAGACTCAATTAAAAAAAAAAAAAAATGTATACTACTATCTGCAACAACTTATTCTACATCGATTCTCAATCATCTAAAAATGACAAACTAATTAAAACAGTTCTAAATGTTGTTCTAAATACAGGTTTAAATATTTATTAACTGTTACTCGAAACTAATGCCATTGTCATTAATAATCTTTGTTCACTGCAATGTATAACAATTTAAATATAATAGCTAGTATAAGCTGAATATCACTGAGGATTTTTAATCTATGATGAATAGTTTTTGTTAATATTTCACTAGAAAAAAAAAATTATATTAATATAGCGCATAAGTGAGAGAGGTGAGACAAGTGAGACCAATATGTTGTATATACATCTGTTTATCTGTTAATCTGTATTATTATCAGAAAGTTTTATTATGCTGTTAAATATAAAATAATAAGCGTTCTCTCGTAGTATAATATACTAATCTATGTTGAAGATTTAGAGTGTTGGTCGTCGGACAGAGCTTATAGTAATCTATATTCCATAGTGTTTGGCAATATTGCTATAATATAACTTATTCTTGGGTACCTACAGGTAATATTCAATTGATTGATATTATAATTAATTGTATTTACAACATAAAAGTAGAAACTAATAACTATATTAACCATCGTCATTCGATATGCCGTAGACATTGATAAAAAAAATCCAAAGAAGAAATATTATCCAATAATGCAAAATTATAACATTAGGTACATTGAATATTGTTGGATTTGCCAATTTCATTTTTTAATATATAATGGTAGTAAACGATCTTAATTTAAAAACAGTAGAACGAGCTAGACTTAATATTGATTCCATTTGTTTAATTTATACTGCCCAAAATATGTTGATAAAAGTGCGAATATATACGAGTATAAACCGTACGGTGTCCAAATACAGTAAATTTATGAGAATGATGTTACGGAAGGTTTGGATAGTGGAAATTCAAGTCTAGATGATGAAAAATGTGTATCTAAAGTGGTGATAAACAAAATGTGACAAAAAAAAAAAACTTTTATTTTGATAATTTATATTTTAAGAAAAAATCAGTCTTAAACATTTTTTTTTTATTATTATTTTAAAAAATCTACAATCTGTAATACATACAATAAGTAAAATTGATAACTGACATAACACTATATACATACATAAAAAATAACATGAAGCACAAGATGAGGGATATCATCCAACGATGGTACCCTCCAGTAATTTTAGATTCTGAGTGGAACGATGAATGTATTGATTTTACAATGATGTGTGTTTTTATATTTTTTTTTTATTTTTGTGTCTGTCATCACCTTTTAGGACAGTAAAAGTGCTTGGATTTTCTTCAACAGGACCTTTTTTGATAGGAAAGTGAATCTAGTTGGTGCTTTAGTAATTTTCCAATAGTTTTCAAAAGCACAGTGAAAAACAAAAGAAAAATTAAGAGAAAACGGGAATTTTTACGCAAAATCTGTTTTCGAGAAAATTGATTTTGGTTTTTGGTGTAACTTTAAAACGAATGACTGTAGATACATGAAATTTTCACTGGTTGTTTATATTTCCATTCTCTATACATGATAAAATTTTCAAAATATTTTGATTTGTTTTGAGCTGTTTACGGACAATTTCAGTTTCCAATTTAATTAGTTTTTTTTTCTATGAATTTCAATAAAACTTTATTTGTTGAGTAAAAATACTTGAAAATTTAATACAAAGCTCCTACTATATTGTTACAATGAGATTTGAAAAATATTAAAAAATCCTTAGTCACAGTTTTTTTTTTTATTTAACATTTAAAGTTCAAAAATTGACAAAATATGTAAAAATCACGAAAATTAGCAAATTATTTTGAGTTAATAATTCGTAAAAATTTTTCTTTTTAGAACTAAAATTTTAAAATGTAATACAAGATTCCTTATAGATTAATCTACCTTTATCAAAAAAAAAAATGTCTATAAGAAACTCAAATTAAATTTTTATGAGCGTTTGAAATTCATATTTTTACAACATTTGATATTCACTCGATTCCTTACGTTCTTATTTTATTGTAATTAAAAAACGAGTGACTGTAGATACTTGAAAATTTCACTGAATGTTTACATTAGAATTTTCTATACACGATAAAAATTTGAAAATAACTTGACTCTTTTTGAGCTGCTTACGGACATTGTCATTTTTCAATTTTTTTAATTTTTTTTTCTATAAATATCAATAAAATTTTATTTGTTTGGTAAAAATGCGTGAAAATTTAATGCAAGGCTCCTGATATATTTTTACAATAGCAATTGTAAAATATTAAAAATACATAGGCACACATTTTTTTTATAAGCATTTGAAGTTGAAATTTTGACAAAATTTATCAAATTTAAAATTGAATAATTATTTTGTAGTTAAAAATGTATAAAATGTTTAACTTTTATATCTAAGGATTGAAAATTTAAAACAAGATTCCACGTAAATATTTAATTCTGTTACCAAAATTTCTAAGAAATACATAAGCACAGTTTATTTTTATAGTAATTTTAAGTTCAAATTACAAGGAAAGAAATGGAAGAAATTGGAAGAAATTACATATTAAAAAACCAAGAATAACTATTTTAATTATTTTGTTGTGATTGTATAATACTATTCGTGGGTAGGTACATGAAACTTATAAAGTATACTATTATATATCTATGATAGTATCACGGTTTTTTATGTATAACGCGTAATAAGTATCTAATAGATAATGTGATATGATTAATTTGGAATTTATGATAGGTATCTATTATAGGTAAATTTTTTTTTATACCATAGATATAAATGTATAATATTATGTCTTATATCTAGACTGACAAACCGTCTCCGCTCAGAATCGTTTTTCTTATACAGTGATATTATATCATTGAATTCAAATTTAATACTATCTATTATACAGTGACCCACTTGTAACCTACTAAACAGCAGAGCGACATCCACTTACCCACCTTTTTTTTATTCATTTAAGTCTCAAACTTAAACAGATTATTATTGTATAGTTACAATAGTGTAGTGCATTATATATAATACAATTTTAGTAGCTTGTTTCAGAAGACGTATTTATTTATTTTAAAATAATAAAAACAAAGTACACATTTATGCGATGATTTTTTTTCTGAAACACAATAAAGTGGAAACAAGTTTAATTCCAACAAAACTATTACCATGAAAGATTTGAACACTGCAGCGTATAATTAACATGACTTTCAGCCTTCAGGGTTTAAGTTTAATTAAAATGAATAATAAGTCATAGCCATAGATGTAAAATAAAGATACTGCATTTAGGTTGAGCTAACTAAATAACACTTGTTTTTGCATTTTAATCACTCTTAAATAATTTTGAACTATTATGTGTATAAATACTATATTATAATATAATATTAAATTACATACAACAGAATCTTAAGGACAATATTGGATGTTTATATAAATATAATATATGGTAATTTGCGATCACCTAGAAATAATATATAATTAATAGTATTCATGCATATTTATATATATTATATAATAATTTTAATTTTAATCAACTAGTAATTAATTAATGGTATTATTTTAACGGTTATTAGTTTATTACTTATTTTAGTGTCAATTTGATTTTAAAAGTTACGATATTGTATATTGTATGTTTTATAATTGTCTGTGTAGTTTATAATAGTAACTAGTACCTATAATCATAAATTTATAATAATTATTAAACTAAAAAAACGTACATAGACCATGCTAGTATAGTTGTAGGTGGAATCCAAATAAAAAAGTAAATATCGAGTACCTATTAGATACCTTCTCCCCTCCATTGATCAATTATAGAGCATGAACGCCATTAATAGCTACAGACGTAGGTATAGTATAGTCAATACTTAATAAATAATAATTATTTAGGTATTAATATACATTCAACGCTAACAGTCACTAAGGTCCTTTTTCGATTTCCTACCATCGTATCGAAGGTTTATGGTTAACTGCAAACGGTATACGCGCATTATACACAATAATGACTAATAAAAACATACCTACAACCAGCTCGTAACATAAATTCAATTTTTAAAATTTTTTTTAGCTTCAAGTTAATTATTTTTTACGTAAGACTGTAGATGAATAGTAGGCAAGTATATGGATACTTTTCGCACAATGTTATAAAATATGTGGAACATTTGTTTATGATACATTTATATTTTATATCTAATATTCTTCGGCATACCTATTTTTATACTATTGATCACAGTTATCTTAAGCCAGGATTATAATAAATTCCGATCAAAGTTGGCAACAATAATTAATAGCCATCACGACGACACGACAACTTGATCACGTAGGTATGTATAATGTGTAATGTACTACCTTATGGGTATATACTCGTACCGTGGTTGAGTGACCTAGTTATTTATAAATGTTCTAGGGGAGGTAGTTACCGTGCAATACTTACCGTATCGGAGTGTTAGATTATTGTTATGTTAAAATATAGACATTGAATCCAGGTAGGTATTATATGTTGTGTGTTTGGACCTACAGTTTACATTAGGTACGTGTTCAATTTGTTAAAATTACTTACGTTATGTACAAATCATAGTTACGATTAACGAGTTTTATAATAATACATTTGATGTGAACTGTTATTTTCAAAATACTGAAGTACATAACAAAATAAATAGGCAGCGGCGCATCCAGGGGAGTGGTTAGGGTTGTAACACCCACCCCCCCCCCCACCACAAAAAAAAATTCTGGATACGCTACGTAGGTATTTCAGTAAAAATGCAGTTTTCATCCGGTTGACGCATCCCCGCTACTTTTATACAAACTCTGAATTCGTAGTTCTCTGCAGTTAACTTCGATAGACAGGGCATGCGGCGGCGTGTAAGTATCTCGAAGTTGCTGACATATACTTATCTGTTCCGTCATGCTGAATACGTAGTTCTTTGCGATGGTGATTGAGGAGGATGGTGTCTCTTGACTATACAGTCAAAAACGTATATATGTAACCATGTTATTTAAGTGTTAATTGTAATATTTGATGTACCCAGTATTTTAATATAAATTAAAATGTACAGAAGTTGAGTGATTACGTATTCGATGTACACTCTACATCCAGTTGTCAGTAGATCATTAGAAGAAACACGTAAAACTTGGTAGGTACCACAAGAAGGTCGTTGATATTAATTTTTTCAAGTCGCGCGCTAAATACGAGCTTACATATTATCCAGCAGCAGCAGTATCTATTATTTATTTATTAAATAATTTACGCCTGCGGTGGGGCAAGAGTACAATTAGTAGCTATATGTGCAATATGAAACGTATATAAATAGGTACACATAATATAGGATAAACAAGTACATAAGATCATTAAGACAATTAATTAACTACGCTAAACTATACATAAGATACATTTAAATCGTTACAGAAGTTTAAGGTTTGA
>NC_042493.1:16969369-16969850 GCF_005508785.2 Acyrthosiphon pisum
AATTCCAGCAACAAGTGCAGGTGCTGAACGTTCATTTTCGACATTGAAAAGGATACATACATATTTAAGAAACTCTCAATCACAAAATAGACTATCAGCGTTGTCAATTTTATCTATTGAAAAACAATTACAAACCCAAATTCAAAAGGAAAACAGTTTTTATGATGAAGTTATTGAAGACTACTCAAAAAAACCAAGACGAATAAATTTATGTTTTAAATAAAATTTTAAAAGTGATCGTTTAAAATAATTAATAATAATGTTTTTAATTTGATTTGTACAACTAGTATATTTTTAAAAATATTAAACATTTTAAAAGGATAACATTTTTTTATACATAATTTATAATTAGGTATTTAGGTATAGTAGGTACCTATATTCTAATCACTTTTGAAAAAAAAATTTCACTGCTTACATCTTTTTAATACCCACGCCACGCCACTGGAAAGATTTAACTATAGGAGATTTTTATGGGATTTGG
>NC_042493.1:16969950-17012859 GCF_005508785.2 Acyrthosiphon pisum
TATTCCATCTCTATTAAGAACAAATTTTAAAGATCAATGTATAATTGTTTTGATAATGAGATGATCTTTTTTTATTTTTGACAACACTTTTTAAATTGTAGTACAAATTAATTGGTTTTTAACTTTGAGTATGGTTTTTGGTAGTAAATTAATTTGTTAATAAAAGGTAGTTGGTATCTTGAGTAGTCAAAAGTAAAACATTCTCAAACTTTTCTTAATAATCGAGAAAAACAAAAAAAAAATTGAGGTAAAACGGAAATTTTTGCAATTTGCTTTGATGGGACGGCCTTTGGCCTATTAAGAGCTGCACCTGGCTGAGCCATTTCTCTCTGAATGAGGTTATTTAATTGATAAGTTTTGGTCTGTTCATGGGACTAGGCATGATAAGTGAGTATATTTGCTTCTTGGAAGTGCATGAGCAAGGTTCTTTGATAGATAGAGTGCTTCGTCTTGGAGGGTTTCTATGGACATTGAGTTCCGTAAGTTTTGATCTGTGACCAGGTAGTGAGCGCCGGTCATGGTACGTAGTGCTACGGACTGGAAGACCGATCAATCTGTTTCCAAGATGATTGGCGAATTCTGTTTCTCCAAACAGGAGCTGCGTATAAAATAATGGGCTTAAGGTATATTTTATATATTATCAATTTGTTGGCCAGCGGAACAGTACTGCTTCGGTTCAGGACAATTTTTCCAGGTGGAAGAAAACCACCCCTGTACCATGTCAGCAAAACCTGAAGAAATGGCGCTTGAAAACTCCACCAACCCATCAACTACAGCCAGGAAACCACGTTTTAAGCAGAAAGCTATGAACGGAAATTCTGGTGCTCTTAATGATGATGCTTTCCGCATGAAGGTTGGCAAGAAGGTTGACGCTGACTATCGCACTCAGCGAGCTGCCAAGTTTACTTCAAAGCTACCCTCTGACCTATCTACCGTCTCATTAAAGACTCCACTTTCGTTCACTTCCATACCCGCTTTGCCGTTAGTCAAACGTCTACCGTTCTCAACATTCGGCTTAAGATTATCAATTTCTGAACTGTTCAACAGAAATTTTCACACAAAACTAATTTTTAATCAAATTTAAATATTCTTTTTGGTGTAACTCAATAACCGTAAATACTTCAAATGTTCACAAAACGTTTATATTAGTTTTTTTGCACATTTAAAAAATATTTTAATGCTTTTTGAGCTGTTTATAGACATTATGATTGTCGATCACATTTTTTTCTCTCGGTCAAAAAGTTTGACAATTTAATTTGGTACCTCATAAGTTGTTATTACATTATTAAAAAAAATTAGATACATAGGCACGATTATTTTCATAAGGATTTGAAGTTCAAATTTTAACATAATTTGCAAAATCACAAAACTTTGTAAATAATTTTGTACCTATAGTTAAAAATGTATAAAATTTTAAATTTTTTTGTAATTTAAAATTATTATGCGTGGTTACTTAAAACTTTTTAAAGCATATCATTATAATATTTAATACACTAATAATGACATTTTCAAATGCAATTTTTTCGAAAAAAATTAACTCAACCTACTATGTTTGTTACTAATAAGTAATAATAATATCAATTACTTTAGTAGCAATATAAATATACCATACAATATACTTATTAGTCATTAAGTAATTAGTCAATCACTCATAGACTATAGGCTGGCAGATCGTCTTAACTCAAAAACTTTTTTCGTATACAATGATTTTATCAGGACATTCCAGTGACTTACTCCTGAAAGACATCGTATACTCAACACCTACTGCAAAGCAAATACTTTCCCTTTTTTTATTACTTACTTGAGGTTTGGTGAAGAAACAATGAACTTACTAGTATTGACCTGTGATACATATTATATTTTTTTTTTTGCAATACATTCGGACTGTCAATGTAGCCAGTTAAATGTTTTTACCTACACAAAAACTAATTCTATAATAGGTTTTATCTAAACATTTAAAATCATTGAGTATAATTCTTTAGACAATATATACATTATACATACATACGTTTTTTGTAGTTCTGTATAATATAATAGTATTATACCAACTCAATGGTATAGGATATATATTATATATATATATATATATATATATATATATATATATATATATATATAAATATGTTTTTTATTGAGCTATAGCACTATAATACGTCAATACCCAAACAGAAAAAGTGGGCACTAAAAATTGGGTAACCGCTTTACTAATAAAGAGTGGGTGTCGTGCGTATCTTGTCATTGAGTAGGTCACTCATCACTGTAATGGATGTGTAAATATGTGTTTAAATTCAATGATAAATCTTTGCATACGATAATCTATTCTGAGCGGAAACGATCTGACTGCAGGCCTTTATTACTAAGTATATATTATATTATATTTATATATTAATATTATTGTATAAAGTAACTTATTTTACTCCTATATCGGCTATGTCTACGGGTTTTCGTTTAATAAAATAACAATCAATTATTTTTTTTCAAAAACTGGTTTTGCAAAAAAAAATTATCGTTTTTCCCAAAGAACCAACTAGATTCACTTTCCTACCAGAAAATATATTGAAGTTAAAATATTTTTGCTGATCCAAAAGGTGTACATAATAACAAAAATACATCATAGTAAAATACATATACCACGCCACTCAGGATCTAAAAAAGAGGTGTATGTTGTACTGCAACAGTCAGACGTGGTAGTCGGCGTAGGTATATTTTTTTTTTAAATGGCGTAAAAACCCTGCATGTGTGATGCGTATGTACCTACTGTTCCTTCCTATACCTATATAATGTACGCGTATAAAAATCCGTCTTTATAATACCGTTTTTTTTATGAACGCCGGGAAAACAACACGCGTTGATAATAATAACATAATAATAATAATATCATAATATTATATTTTTTTCGTCGTTTTAAAAAAAAACAGCACTAGCAATGTAATCGTTTAGTTTCGCGCGCATAACCTTGTGGTGTTTGCACAGCGTGTGACGTGTGCGTGTGTGTGTGTGTGTGTGTGCGAATGCGCGTGTAATATTTATTATTGTTATTACGTATCATACACACATATTGTATCAAACGCACGCTCGCGAATTCCGATCACGGTCGCGCTAGCGGAGGCCGTTTGTGTCCGGCCGTCCGTGTGTGTACGCGTTGTAGGTACGCGTATTACACTATTACGCTGCGGTGATGATGATGATGATGATGATAATAATGTTATAATAATAATATATTACACTATTATTATATCGTTTTATATTATTGTCATCGTTCGCGTCGCCGCCGTGTCATCATCGCGCCGCGATTGCTATCGCCCGTGGGGCTGCCGTTGCGCATGATATTCCCCGCGTAATAATATGTCCGCGGCCGCGGTAGCCCATACAATACGCGCGATTGCTGTCGCCTATGACAGTTTGCAATCAAAAACGAGTGTGTGTGCGTGTGTTGGTATATTATAGTACATTATTATTTTATGTACCTAATACGCAACTCCAAATCACGTTATGTATTGTAAATTTGTAAGCGCGCGTATGTGAGTGTGGAGGACGATTGCGATTTTATTTTAGATAATACTGGGAATAATGTGTACATATAGGTAGATAGAATTTACAATGGCATCGAAAGTGTGTGTTTTTTTTTTTTTTTTCGATAGCATTTATATTCAGAAAATTCCAAATTGTATTATCTTCTTTATGTAGATTATAATATTATAATATTCCAAGGTTAGGGAAATATTCTCTACTCTCCTCGAGGATATAGGATAGTGGATTATGTTGGCATGTAGTAAAGCTACTAGAATTACCGTATCACTATAATAGTACCTAGATAACCATGATACGTACCTATACGGCTTACCTACTATATTTGGGTTGTTGAAATTCTCAGAAATAAAATAGTTTTCGGGACAATAATTCTGAGAGTACATAAAATAATTACACTTTCTAGAAGAACACAAGAAAAAATGTGAGGTAATATTATTCAGTTGGATTCCATCTGTGAAATGGAGTAGTGGACATTATTTCGGAAAATCCTACTCGAGATATAGTATAAAACATTTTTTATATATAGGTACTTAATAGTTAATATACTATCAAATACACATGCAAATGATATTATAAAATTGTATGACTTTTTTTCAAATTTAAGTTATCAGCCAAGGGGCAGAAGTTAGTAAGCGCAAGTATTTTTATTTAAGCGCTCGTAGAGTTTTAGTGTTAATACATAATAGGTTAAAAGTATGCCATTATTAAAAAACATAAAAAAGAGACTTTGCCATGGTACTTAATATTTGTACACAATATAATATAATATTTTATTATAAATTATTTACGAAGTTATAAGAAATTGAGATTGACCCTTTCAGACCCTTATGCGTCCAACGTAAGCGACCTCGTGGTGCTATATGGTACTATATATGCGTCCTAAAATTTTAAAAATCAACAAAATCTGTTTTAATTAATGTGATAATATGAACATATGGGAAATTATGAGACAAATCCAAAAATACTAAAAAAATTATAAACTATCCATGTACTAAAAAAAAAAAAATATATATTAATTATAAACTTGAACTATAACAAAATGTAATACAAAACAACAAAATTATTGAAAATAAAATTATATCCCAGCAGAATACATTTTACTGAAAAAAAATTTGCACAATAAATAAGCCTTAAATAAACTTTGTCTGGACAAAGAGACGTAGTTTTAAAACGAAAAGGTATCGTATCGTTAAAAATGGAACGTGTACCACCCATTTAGTTTTTAGGTAGGTACCCACCTATACAATGTAAACTTAACATTGTTCTGCAATTAACATTTCAAACTATGCATTTAATTGTTTGAAATTCTCAATTTGTATATACCAACACTTATTTGTAGGTATAATATTATGTTTTGAGGTTGAATTACTCTGAAATTTATTCATTTCACGCTTATTACATTTTTAGATTTGTTCTGATAAACATAGTTTAAGGTATTATACTATTAAATATCTACTAAAATGTTAATACGCAAGGTCACCCATGCGTATTATATTCGATAAATGTCAAAATCTTTGACTCACAATTATTTTTACGAGCATTCAAAATTAGAAATACCTACGTTATTAAACACTAAAAATGGTATAATATTATATAGATAAAAGGTAATAAACCACCAGCTTTGTGAAGTATAGTTTTCAAATACATAATATGCATTGATATCAGTAATCATTTGTCACGACTATATACTTAACCACGTTGCTTCATGATCGTTCTATCTGCACTATACGATTATCATACCTATACATACACAAGCAATCAACGTATGTGCAGTTTAAATAATTTTGTCCTCTCTTTGACGTTGCATAATATAATGTTTAAATATCGAATGGTAGTTGGTTGACAATATTATAATATATTATTACATTTCTAGAATATTCTACCCGCAGCATCTCGAAAATGTAGTCAACTCACCGAACGAAATTATTATAGTTTATAATAAAAACTAGGAAAACATTTTGCATGTTATTATCTGTTATATAATTTTTAGTTAGATGATTTTTTATTGCTTTATCGTGATCTTAATATTTTAATATGTGAATTAACAGTAGACACGTCAACACCTCTATAAGACCGAAATAGCGAATGACAAAACGGTGCTGTAGAGTTTTGTTGATATATTTTTATGTAGTTCTAAATTCTATTAACTGTAAAGTGGACCAATAAATGTAATGGTCTTATAATAATGTTTGTTTTTTTGTCTGATAACATTAGTTTTTAAGTAAAAAAATCTCTTTAATCTTTAAATATTAGGGTAATTTTTGATAGTGGATAGAATTTTGAATATAGTATTTTAGGGAGTCAAAAGTAAAAAAATCCTTTATCTATAACTTATCTTAACAGTCTCAATAGTCGGGAAAAACTAAAAATGATGTTAACACAGGAACATTATTAGGTACCTATACGATTATTAAAGTTATTACTAATACTAATATATTTTTATATTTAATACCTTTCTATATTACAATATCAGATTTGGCAATTCAGAGATTTTCTTGTTTTCTTATTTACAGTAGGTATTTGCTTATACCTAAGTATTAAAATGGCGAAGAACACAAATGTTTGTTTTCAGCTGGAGTGACGTGTGGTGCAACAGTGGTCTGTGAAATCAAACAACGTTTACACTGTGTAACCGACAAACTGTTTCCGCCTACATCACTGCCACTGATAATGTGGACATACACTACTTATAGAAGTTAAAAGGATATTCTTAACAGTGAATCGTATGTTATATTACCGTATGTTGTATTAATTTATTTGCTACTCATCTATAATCTATTGTTAACTTTAAAGACTGATATTGTTATTTTTAGGTATATTATATTTTGAAAGATTATCAAAAAAACAGCATTTACGGAAATAAAATGTTTGAAAATATAAAACACATAAGTTTTGCTCTTGGTGATTTATAAATATTAAAAATCTCATAGTATTTTATTTTGTTTTTATAAGCCGTTACAAGTTTTTTTTTTTATCAGAATTGTCAAATTCGCGAATAATAGCAAATTAATGTTGCACCTCCATAATCTACACACGCAGTTAAAAATGTTTGACATTTTAAATTTTGAATATTTAATTCATAATTTTTCATAATTTAATGATGATATTACGTAATGATTCTAATCGTAGAAACTTAGAATAATTTATTATTGTGTAAATTGTTATTTTGTAACACAATGATGATGTCAAAATATCATAATAATTTTAAGCGATTTATAGACATTTGAAATTTATTTTAAAAGTATTGATAAACAATTTTATTTAATATACAAAATCCTTCATAATAAGTGGTCCTTTTGTAAATTTAAAAATATCAAAAATACTTAGTAAGCACAGTTTTTTTTATTGAGATTTCAAGTTTACATTTTGACAAAATTGGTTATTTATACTAAAAATAATGGTTTTAGACTTTTAATTATTTTAAATTAATCAAAAAATATTCTTCGTAGAGACTTACCACTTTTTGCCTTTACATATACTATAGTTTAATGCACACAACGAAAATATTGAGATTCATTTTCAGCTATTAAATTTTATATCACTACCCTCATACTATAATAATTATTGCATAATATAGGTTTGTGATTTGTATTTTTCAAACATGAGTTCAACCTATCTTATATTATTAATAAAAAAATAAATTACATCATCATAATATTACAACAAATATATAAAAAATTCCTTATAAATGATACACTGCTTATGATTCTCAGATTCGTTTTTCGCATACAATGATTTTTATCATTGAGTTTAAATTTAACACATGTATTACATTGACCTACTCAACGACGAGGTACACTCGATACACACTTGTACTCGGATTACGTACTCTACTATAATATAGCAGAATGACTTCCTTAGTTTTATTTTTAAATAGCATTGAATAATATAGACGATTAACAACCTACTTATTTTATTTTTCGAAAAGATAAACCACTCGTTGAACATGACGAGCTTACAATATTATATGTATCAGGTTATCAGAGAGTTCATATAACTGGAGTTGTACATAAACAATAAAATGTTTTATGGTACACTTAATGTACGAGTGTATCTTATTTAGTGAACCTAATAATGAATTATCCAGCGATTTTGACAACGTAATGACGAATGCACTCTACAAAATTCATAAACTTTGGATTAGGTATTTAAAAGAAATTCTAAAATGTATATATAAAAAAATAATGAGAGTACCTTTTTGTTGCTTCATAACTATTATGGAATTAACAGCACTATGAAAAATATGATTTTTAATATTTAACACACCTCAAAAGTAAGCGTTGATGTCCGATCATTGGTCGCCACTAATTTTATTATCATTGCCAATTGGTATTTATAAATTATAATAGACTTAAATAATTTTTTTGTTCTTATAAATATGCGTACTAATATAAATCTTATCGTTGGAATTTTTGACTAGTGTATTATGTGATAAAAAATGTAAGTAATTTTCAATATTAAATATTATGTGTTTAAAATCGTATGTTTAATATTGTTCTGTTGTAGCTCTTTTGATGTTTGATTTTTTGATTTAGTGGGTATCATAGTGACTCAAATTAACAACATTAGTATGGATACAATATGGCCATCCTTTATTTGTACATCATAAATTCAGAATTCTCAGAACTTGACTTCAAAATACAAAATGCGAACAGATGAAAAATATATTATTATGTTAGGTACCTCTATATACGTATTATATTATAGTACTTATAGACTATAGGTACGAACTGAGAATCAATAAATGGGACTGTTACCTAAAACACACGTGTCAAGGGTACCTACGTACGTATTACTATATGGTGGAGATAATGATTTTTTAATAGTTTGCTACTTATAATTTTATATCATTATCATCAATCATCATATATTATAGTTTTGTATGCGTCCTATATCAGAGTATAACATGTATAACATGAACGTATCATGTATGCTGTTATTATTTAAACGTAGTATAAGATGGTAATTGCTAGTGATTCTTAGTCAGGTATAGCAGGTACCAATTTTATATTATTAACTTTTACAAACGATATATAAACGAATAGATTTGTATATCGTTTGTTGTGATGGTGTAACTTGGTTTAATTTTTACACGTAAAAATACGTGAATAATTTATTTTATATAAACCAGATACAAACAGAAATTTAAACAATACATAAACATTGAATATTTTTTAATTTTAGTTACTTCGTATTTTCAAAAATCTAATAATTAATAGTAGATCAGAAAATAGAATTGTAAATTAATTATTATATTATACATTTATACTATAACGATGCATTTATGTTACCTTCAACCTAATTTCACTTTATAATCTATACCAAAGTAGAATAATAATGCGCCATCTATAATATGACAAGTAATTGGGATTTCATTGCCCAATAATTAGTTTCACTGTGAATTTTCTGTGAATGTTGGTATCAATTTTAAATTGAATATTAGAACTTATTGCGTATTATCTAGTGCTATAATTATAAAATTGCACATAAAATAAATACATATCATTATTTGGTACCTATATTATAATAATTATAAATAAAACATAGTATCAATAAATTGATAATTAAGATACCACGGGGCTTTTAATTTTTGAATCAAGGAGTCCGGGGCAACTGCCCCTATTACTCTTCCCCCTCGTGTTATAACATGGTTGACAAATGAAACGACTGTAGCTCTGACATTAAATCAACATCTGTCAGTTACAGTGCAGGCAGTCAAATTATTTTGTAATCTTGGATAGGGAGGGCGATGTGATGGACTTTTTTAGAAATGATAGACACGACACTTAGGTAGTACATAATACTACATATTACAATGACAATCATAATATAATAAATATGTTTAAAACGTTGAACTGCAGTAAACAATTTGAATCATGTATAACAATTTATATAATTAAGAATTTTAGAATCGCACCAATTTTCAATACTATTGTCAGCACTCAGAAAGCTATTTCATCCAGCTAATGGTGGTTATTCGTTTTTGAATTTAACAAAATAAGAAAATTAGTAAATTTTGAATTACACTGGTTTTGCGTAAAAATTCCCGTTTTTCCAACTATTAAGAAAAGTGCTGGTAGTTTTTTAGTTTTGACCCAAAGTACCAATTATATTCACTTTCAAAAGATATTGAAGTTGAAAATCGATGCATTTTTTCTACTATAAAAAGTGTATTCAGACAAAAAAACACAATTCGATCATTGTAAAATCAATACAATAAAAATATAATAGCTCCGATCAAAAACTTTATTTTTATGATAAACATATAGGGCAATTTAAATTTAATTAACTAATAATTATTATATAAGCAATTACTACTGTTAAATGTTGAGTAATTTTTAAAAAAATATTTTGGCTTTGGCCGCCCGCTGATATTTTAAAATCATATTGTGTACTAAGAATAAAAGCAAATAAACCGTGGTTTAAACGAAAAATAACTAACATATAGACCTCCAAATTAAAAAAGTTCAAGACTGCATGCTTATGCGTGCTCAAGTAAAAAATTAAATTCTATAATTTAACAAATCCATACATGTAGATAGCAATTTACTAAGTTAGGGACGTTTTATTTAGAAAAATGAAAAAATAAAAAATATATTATTATATTATAAATATTGATAAAAGGTCATTGGAGTAAGCCATAGTCATAGATGATAATAATATATTCCCCTCATAACTTTACCTCACCACCCTATGTCTTAAAAATATAGCGAGATATAAAGTACCTATAGATTACGAATAGAATGATAAGTCGAGGATTGGCCGCATTAATTGTTTTTACTATACATATATCAACATTTCGTAGAATCCACAATTGGATTATTATTGTGAGTATTCTGTACCTATATTCGTATAAAATTATTAATTTCAGCATAAAACATTGGTCGATTATTCGCGAACAACGATAGCTGTCATATATATTATAGTATTTATACATATAGAGTGAACTGTACTTTTTAACGATGAGTTTCAATTATTGCTAGTTCTTAGAATACATTTCGATAAATATTTTTTTTAGAACATCAACACACTATAGTCCGCGACAATACTGTTATATAATGTACAATACGACGTATAGCGCAAAACTAAAATAAAGTATAAAACAGACAAGAGCCAAAAACAATTATTTTTTTTATTGGTCAAGATTTAAAATTGCATAATAATAATATAATCTAAACGATTTCGTTGGTTTTTGTTTTTTATTGGGCACGCGGGTAGGATAAAAAAAAATTCTTCTTGTTATGAATTCTACATCTGTTATGAATTATGACCATAGAATACATATAGATAACGATGTGCGTACTATAAACTTAACAATACTGGAAAAGCCACTCAGCTGCACGCATATGGTACGTTTCGAGAGTATGCCTCATCGTTATATTCCCATCAGTCATCATTGAGTAGGCCACTGTACATATGTTAGATTTGAATACAATGATAAATCATTGCATATGAAAACGATTCTGAGCGGAAACTGTGAATCAATATGTCGCTCAGTGTCAGCCTCTCTTTTTAAGGATAATAAAAAATGTATTTATATAATATTAGGCCCTAATTTATGAGTAATTTATTTGATACTAGTGTAAATAAGTGGATTGAACTAATTTTTGCCAAAAAACATTGTTTATAATAATACTTATTAATTATTATAAATTATGTTATATTACTGTTGTTAAATTATAAGTTATCTAATACTTAATAGTCAATATGTAGAGAGGTGTGAATATAGGTTCTGTGTAAATAGCTTAAAATTGTCTAAATATTTTGAAAATGTTATTTTGTTCCTATAGAAAATAATAATATAATACTTATATAATGCCATAAAGTTTAAAGTCCCTACCATTGATATTTTTTAAATTAAAATTTACAACAATCTAATATTGTTAGAGGAAAATACGTAATTTTTCGTTTAATAAAATGATCACATTTTTTTCAATTTTTTGAACTTCAGATGCCGATAATATTACTTAGTATATTTGATGATATAATATTATTGTGAATAAAGTGATTTATATATAACTTATCCACTTGGAACCTTGTTTTAAATTACTATAATATTACTAAGTAAGTATATGTTATGATATTATTGCGATTAAAATAATTTATTTCACTAGTTGGTATTAGTATTACAGTAGATTAAATTAATTTTATAATCAACTTTTTTTTTTAAATTTTCATTAACAACTACTAATGTGGAATGTTCTATGACATTTTAAAGTTTTTTGACAGAGCAAAAGAGAAATTATCTTATGCTTATAATTTATAAAGTATAAATAGCTCAAAAAGAGTCGCAAAATGTCGAAAACTGTATGCTGTTTATATTGCTAATATAAACATATAATGTATTTATATTTATATTTTTTAGATTCTGAGCGGAGCGAGGAAGCTATTTTAAATTTACACTATAAAATAACAAAATTACAATTTTTCTTTAACTTGTTGTTGTATTTTCCCAAGTACCAACCAAGTATATTCACTTTCCTACCAAAAAATTGAAGCTTTTTTACTGTCCCAAAATGTGATGACAGACACACGCACACACACAGACTCACATTGTAAAATCAATTCATTCATCACTCCGCTCAGAATCTAAAACATTCATCATTTCTCGCTCTTCAGAATCTAAAGCACGTTTTTTAAATATTATTTATCATGAAATTATATTAATATTTTTTTTTTCGAGAAAAGCGAGGTAAACATTTTTTGATTGTGTCTAGTTATTTTAAAATGTTAGCGTTCCAATAATGTAAAGAAATTATAAATGTAAGACGAATCGATACTAAAGCATAGTATAATAATATATAATATAGATTTATTTAAAGAACGATAATCATATTGGTCGTAGTCGTCACTCGTCAGTGACGGAAACAAAAAAAAAAATATAGAAACAAAGTCCTGTCGCGCGCTCACACATAGACTCACATAATATAATATTATATTATACGAACGCGCGGGCGAACGTCTGTTATTTGACGACGATGACACGGCGACAAATACTGCAAACGTGTTAATTACGAATAATAGACGCGCTTACGCGTTTTCTTTGATTTTAAATTTAAAAAAAAAAATTTGCCACAGTCATTCGAATACATTTACGCGCTAATCGCGTCGCTGCTAATTGCCTGCGAACACACACACACCTTTTATACGTATTATTATTATTATAAGACTATAGCGGCCGCGCGTTAATCGCTTAAAACGGTGCGCCACAACATATACATATTATTATTACATGTAAGTATATAGCTTCGACTCGGTCGCA
Organism: Acyrthosiphon pisum; assembly: GCF_005508785.2. Taxonomy (NCBI): domain Eukaryota; kingdom Metazoa; phylum Arthropoda; class Insecta; order Hemiptera; family Aphididae; genus Acyrthosiphon; species Acyrthosiphon pisum. The sequence continues at coordinate 16,982,744 of NC_042493.1, forward strand.
AATCATTTTAAACGTTTTGCGTTTTTTAAATTTTATATATTTTCACGTCGTATCCATTAAAAAATATTATTATAATAATAAACAAAACATAAAAGAAAACGGCAGTTATGGTGCTAACCGTGGACGACTGGCATCCGTATTATTAATGTGGTACGATATGTCCAATATAATATAGGTATACTATATATAACACTATATATAAACTATAAATTACAGTGCGTACATGTGCAATGATATGCGTATAATATATGACGATGACGACGATGATGAGAAATATATATTATATTATATTGGCCATAATATAAGTACGTTAATTACAATAATTATCGTCACCATATATTATAATTTGAGTTTTATTGCATTTGAGCATTATTGCTGCATGTGAGAGTGACTATGCCTACCTACCTATATGTAATTACTAATTTAAATTGCGTACTATATCTGCATATACACTATACACACTAAACAGGTATTTATGTACATGTGATATAGTCAATATAGTGGTTATTATTTATTTCGTTATTGTAATTATTGTTTAGCCGTCAATGACGGCGGCCATGGACACCGTCCGTCCACCATAATACATGTAATATTATTATGGTGTACGAATAGTATACTTATTTGTATAGGTACAGAATAATAATAATATTACAATAACCAGTGCCTATATAATGTGTAATAGTGTGTGTATGTGTGTGTGTGAGAGTGTGCAGAAGTAAATTATAAACATGTATGTCAAAAGATTTTTTTAACTTTTATTTAATTGTTTTATGCACAGCAGTTTTTAATTGATATTAAATATATTGGTATATGTGTATTTTTTGTTTACGTTTTATTTTTTTTACAAGAATACGAGTCATCTTTATGTGCCATACAAGGGACAACACACTATTGAATCAGTGCAATAAAATATATGATTATTTGTAATTTTATTGTAACGGATTGTTAGATTGTACCGGATCTACACCTGATCAATTTCTGTTTAATTAATAATATTTTAAAATATATAAATAATACTTTTCAGTTTCAGTAGGTTTCTACATGATTATTTTTAGTATTCGCAAGAAACGTAGTGAATTCATTTTTTCCTAGAAAATATTTGTTTCTAGTCATGTGGCATGTATATGCGAACTATTTACTTATTGATTTAATTAGTGTAGTACGTACTTACTATAGATATCAGACATTTTACTTTTCGGCACTTCTACATTATAGTGCATCATAGGCGTGTCTGCGGTGGCAGCCTAGGGTGCCTGGGCTGACCCTGCAATTTTTGAAAGGTGCCGGTCAACCGAGTTTTAAGTCAAAAGTGTTACATTTTTTTTTTTTTTAAAACTTGATTTTTTTGTGGGTATCGTTCTAATTACCAATTACCATTAACTTACAAAGATTGATTTCCTGACTTCCGAAATAGGAAAAACCTACTATAAAGACTTGAGACAGACGACAACGGTACGATACTCATATAGGTATTATTGATATTATTGTTGTATTATGTTTGATTTGTAGTTAGGTGGTGTAATCCAAGGCTGTAGATGAATAATATTTCTGAAGTTACTGTAGATTATTATTGTAAATAGATAATTTAGACTATTTTTTAAAATTATATAAATATTTCATTGTGGAGGGGGGCTTAAAAAATTACGGCTTTGGGTGTATAGGGCTTTTTTCAGCTCACTAATAAGGTAGCGCCGGTTATTACCTAGGCTGCCCCTGCTGATGAAGTCTAGTCACGTCTACAGAATTTAAAATTATTTAAAATTTTAATAAATATAGTAATAACATATATAGTTGGTATACCTACAAGTACAAAATTATGTGTAATAATATAGTTTAATTATAATATAAAATAAAATATGGAATTTTGTTTGTAGGTACATCCTTGAACCGTGTAAATAATAATCGGGGTGCTGGTCACTTTCTCGTGTTGTCACTTAATACAATTATTTAATTATTATACCTGATGAGTACCTATATATTATATATGTTATAATAATAAATTATAATAAACCCATAAATTATAATCAATTCGTTTACTCATTTGTGTTGTAAACAAAATGTGTTTCTCTTGACTCTTTGGCAATACCTAGTCGTTAAAATTATTTTCATGTTTTATATTCTTATTTTACACAGGAATGATAATATATATTATATTATATGTATATTAGCTACTTAAACGATTTTTTAATGTAGGTAGTTTATCAGAAATTAAATTTTTCTTCACTTCTTGGAGCTATTACGAAAATGCCATTGCATTTCTGTCAATATATAATATTGTAATAAATGTGTAATTTTAGCTTAATATGCCTTATATCCTATAATCACCTATTCACCAACAAAGAATTCATTACGAATTATAAAATAATTAACCTGCAATTAGTAATGTAAATATTGAACATAGTTTGATTCAAAATTTCACATGTTAAAATGTACGAACTTCCCTCATGGTAACCCATAAATGGTTTATATAAACTGTTATACATTTATCAAACAAATTAGAACCTATTAATAATTAATGTAATAACACAAAATATGCATATTTAAAATTATAATGATTAAACTTTTAAATAAGTGTGATATTATAAAATGGTTTGCTTTCAAAGGACAATAACTTAATACTTGACATATTATTAACAATATTAATTTATCTTAATAAATTATTATTTTTACATAAGTACTTAGGTATAGGACGCGTATAATATACTATTTACTACTTTTTAGTACAGTGCTAAATACAATAGGTAGGTGCATATTATTTACTTACTACTTACTATAAATCACTTTTAAACTATAATGAATTATACTTTCCTGAACTTATTTAAAAAATATTAAAAATTATACCCTTATAACAAAAATATAAATACGTACATTTTTCACTTTATTATATTTATTTGTAATTTCAGTAAACTATTTCTATTTTTTTTTTGCAAAAATATTTCTTTTTAAATTACAGTTTGTAATAGCTTGTATTAATTTTAGTACTTATGCTTACCATTATTATTATAGGTACCTAAACTAATTGAAATCTCGAGAAAACCTAGGTTTGCTAGAATAACTAGCAAGATTATAAGTTTTAAATGAAAGAGAAAATTTCTTTGAAAAAATTTATTTTTACTGATTTTTTTGTTAGGTACTTATATCATTACCTAACAATAATATATTGTTATGACGTATAGCTTATGTTGTTGATATTTTAATATTTGAATTAATATTGTAGTACTGTTTTATAGAATAATTAGTTTTACCTTGCCTAACCATTAAGTTAATCACATCACATTTTATATGCATAGGTACATAAATATATTATATACAAAACTATCCTTGAAAATTCACAAAACTTATTAATCTCAAAAAAAAAAAACAGAATCTGATAGAATATATTATTATTATAATCTATGAATTAACTGTAATTACTAAAACATGTATTTTTTTTTTTATTATTATACTCAAATCAAAATTACAACAAACCTCGAATTTAAACGCAGATACCTCCCGATGATACAAACACCACTTTCAGCTTACAGGTAGGTATCAAGAATATAGTTGTGCTGCGGTAAAACTGATATTATTGAAAAAAAAAATAAATACGCTTACCATTTTTACCGTATTTTTTTTATTTTTATTTACTTTCATATTCCATCGTCGTCGCCTAATTTGTGAATAGATTTTTTTTTTCGTTTACATACACTACACCACCAATGTATAATATATATAATTTATTATTAGCATAATAATACACTCTGACTTGGTCCGACGGCCGTATGGTTTTACATTTTTTTCAGTGTTGATATTATTATTACACTAATAATTATTATTTCCGTTGTTAATGATTAATGATTATAGTTTATGCCTGTTTAACATTCGCGGTTTCGAATCACTTTCGCCGCTGCTGACGACGTCCTCGGCGCGGTCGTCCTCTCACCCGTCGCCAAACCATTATAATACGTGTGCATACATCAGCCGTGTTGTATAATAATATTATAATATTTCTAACTTTTTTTCGTTATATTTTACGCACGTCGTTCTCCACCGTATCATTTTGCAGCTCTAATTTATTATGCTATGTAATAAACACTACACTATATACTGTCATGTATAAACGTACAACGTTTATAAACGTACATTTAGAATACATTATACTTGTACACTGTTAAGATATAATTATTATTAATTATCCGCAAATGATGATGATGTCCTTTACTATTGATTTTCACTTTTACCGTCCAGTAGCGAATCTGGCTTTATTTATTTTTCGTGGAGCGGATGACAGCATAATTAAACGAAATAATTTGAATCGGTTGTATTTATAACGAGACACTTATACTTGCCACGTTTATTATTAATGCGAATTAGTCTTTTGATTTATACATACTGGAATTGTGTACCTATGATATAACATAACCGATAATGTGAAAGTTTTTTTATTTATTTTTAAAATTTTTTTTTTTATACTTTATTCAGTGATGTACGCAATTGGAATATTATGATTGTTATATAGAATTTAAGAGTTTGAAATACTCGCCAAAAAATATTAAAGCCGTAATATTAGCCGTGTGCTCGTGTATATACAGTTTTTAATCCTGGAGTAAAAGTTACTTCCATTTGACAAGCCTAGTTAAATTTGCAATGCACATTAACCTAATGCGCATTAAAAATTAGTTTATACGCGCGTTACTGCAATAGGATTAATCGACTCCCGAATTAACGGAACGCATAAACGTGGAAAATCCTGTAAATTAATAAAATGTAATATTGCAAAATATTCATAATTTTCCGTCAAGTTGATTGAGTGGTATTTTAGGTTTCCCGTCAAACTTGATGTTTGCATGCTTATACATGAAATATTACACAAGGCCTGGTTGAAGGCGAGGCTCTTCCGCTGCCCCACCACTTTGATTCCGTATACACTGCTGCTGCACACTATCGACCATCTCGCCTTCACGCTACAATAACGCCACACAAAAAGGCCGGTATTTAAACCGATCGAGATCATCATATACAATATACCACGATGACAACAAAATAATAACAAGTCCGAGAAAAATTGGGATTAACCATCAGGTTATATTTCAGTCCAGTTTTATCGTAGAGTCGAATATTAACAAATAGGATGCGATATATACAGCTGCAGGATTATAATATTATGGTCAACCGTCAATAGTAAAGGAATTAGACAAAAATTATTATCGAGATATCTCAATCTTATGGTTTTAAAAAATTTTAAAAGGTTTTCAATCAGTTTTTCACCCCTCTCCCCTTCCTAAAAAAAATCATCCAAAAATCAAAACTTGGTGACAACTCTAAATTGTTCAATACATTTTATAATTTGAACAGTTTTTTTAAAAAAAATAAGACAAAAACAGCTGTTTCGAAAATTTTAAAAACTAAATTACATAAACAATACTTGTGGATATACGGGACTTTTGGGACATACTGGCCCTATTCCACCGTCCATTGTGGTTGTACTTGTGACGAGGATTTTCTATAATATTGAAAAACTTTAGTCATCTTAATTTGTATAGTATATACAAAAATTATAGAGTACAATGTTTTATATATCTTCACCAGGGCACTTAAAACCGGCGAACGCTTCAAATTATTCCCTTATTGTGTTCGACCTATAACAAGTGAAGACGACCGGCCCGGTGTGTATGTATGTGTGTTTGTGTGTGTGTGTGTGTGTAACTGGTATACGTTATCGACGTGTCACCATCGCGGCGGCGACGTAACCTTCTTCTACTTCTTATTCTTCTTCTTCTTCTTCTTCTTGTGAATTATATATTCTTGTGGTGCGCGAGTAGAGCGGTCGTGGCGGTGAGAGCGCGTCGGCCATTGGCGAGGGAGGGAGTGAGGTCGCGCGCGCCGCGAGAGCCATCCGCCGCCGCTGCAGTCCGTCGGTCAAGTCGAGTCAGTCAGTCTGTTATCGCGACCCGCCGCCCAACTACTGTAGCACGGACCGACAACAAATATTTTTTATAATCGTTTTGACGATTTTCCACACACACCAAAACAACACCGCGAAACACGGCAACCACAATAACACAACATCGTCGACTGCGGCGTACACCGTTCCCCTGCGCGCTCGTCGTAGGTATACTATTCTTCACCGACGCCACCACCGTTGCCGCCGTCAACGTCTCGTGTACTTTCAACGCCGCGCGTCGCTTCGAACACACGTAACGACGCCGCCGCAGCAGCAGCAGCTCTCTCTCCTTTGGCGCCGTGTAAATAATAATAATAATAATATTATTCGTAAATCGCGTTCGACCGAAAGCCCGCTGCCTCGCGGTGCGCGCCATACGCGCATAAAACTTGCGATATCGTCCTCGTCTGATTGATGTACTCGCGGTGAACTCGAGCCGCCACACTCGCCAGTAGCAGCCCACACGGCCACACACACACCAACCGGCCGCCATAAAGATGCATAACAAAAAGGGCAAGCTGTGCACTAAGCTCACCAGCAGCTTCCTGCGCAAGTGGTGTAAGTACCCATACGATATTAAATGTTTCTATTTTCGTAATATATATTTATTATATTTATTTAATTGTGTTATTGCCACAATATATTTCCTTCAATGTTCTGTAAACGATTGTGTCGGTAGCCGCACAACACACGACATCACGGCGGTAGCAACTTTGCTTCCTCTCTCCCCCCCCCCCCCATCCATCCCACCATCCACAACCCTACAACGGTCACACGGTTTATATAGCTGCATACTTGCACTGTCTACCTACCTACCTAGTTAACCGTATAGAGTTGGTCGATCGGGTTAGTTGGTTTTATAATATAATATAAGATACCCGTGGCTCGAACCGGCCGCGCGCGGCGATACGGTCAACCGGCCCCGCGAAGAGAAATCTAAAACGGCGACGGCGCATATGCGTGCGCGCCACTACGGTGTTAGTTTATGTTACTCACCAACTCACCGTAATAATAATATAACCACGTATTATTATTATTGGCTGTCGGGTAGCATTATAGTTATTATATATTTCTGCAGATAGGTGGGTATGTATACTTTACATTAATTCACATTAAAGTGCTCTTCGAACTTCGTACTACACACACACACACGATCTATATAAACTTACAAACCCGTCGTCGTGAGCAAGACCGAGTGCACGCGATCCGGAACGTTGTCGAAGAGCGGAACCAGCCAACGCTTGTCGTTTTCTTTTCCTCTCACTCCATATCTCTCCCTGCAGTCTTTGTCAGTCCACATCTACATTTCTCGCTCTCCATCCGTCCGTCTCACCGTTTCGTCCTCAGCAGCAAACCAACACCACTGCCTGCACCGCCATATCACTCTTTCTTTCTTTCTCTCTCTCTCTCTCTCTCGATTAACTGATCGGTGCAAACATACATGTTCGCGAAGGTCTCGACGCGGCAGGAGTCTTGGACTCGAGTGCATAACACAACCGGTTTCATCTCCGCGGTTCACACCCACCCACCCACTTCACCACCATGGCCAGAGGACTGTAAGTTGTAATCTACGCGCTTCGACAAACTATCTCACTGGAGAGTCGTGATATTATTATCACTGGAATCGCTGATGCACGCCTTTGGCCGATTTCGTCCTTTGTACCCCGTCGCGACCGTGACAACGAGCCAGTCGGTGACCCATGCCCACTGCAATGATGTTTTTACCCTATATTGTAATAGTGTAACTATATATAGTTACATATATGTAACGAGCTCGGGACGGCGATAGTTATAAAGACTATAGACATAGTTATTCGCGATATTAAGTTTAATAGTTCTGTACATATAGTGATCAATTTTTTAATTTTTTTCTGCACCCCATCACGTGTATATAGTTATTATTATGGTATGGAACTGCGTTGCAGACATCCGTACTCGGTGTAGGTGATGGTAGTAACGGCGGCGGCAATGACGACGACGAATAAACACGATAATTATATTATTTCACATTGTATAGCCTTTGTCGTCGTTGCGTCGTCGTGACAAGTAGCCGCCTTTTTTCCGCTATGTGCTAACGAAAAAGAACAATAATAACGACATACCTACCTAGTTATTTATTTATTATTTTTCTACATCCTCGTCAAACGCTGCCGCCCGCACAGCTCGCTGTCGTAATCCAGACGATAATATAAAGCGTACATACGAAGAATAGTAACAATAAATCGAATAGCATTAATCAATATCAACGGCGCCGACCGAATAATAATATTGATTGGTAAACCGTATATTGTAAAACATAATATTCGACAACACAACGATCGAATCCCATTTTCTCTCCTCTATCAACACTCTCTCCCCCCGGGCCCCTCGCTGTCTATATCTCCTCGTCCGGATAGTCGTTGCGCACACGAAAAAGTAAAATAATTACATAACGCCCGTCGTTCGACGAACGCGCCGAGGACGACCGCTAATATAATTTTATAATATTATTCTATGTAAATGAATTATAATAATATTACCGGCATGTACGACGTCGTACCGTAAAAGTACCTATATCATAATAATATCAACGTCTTGCGCTTATACCAGTAGTACCGGTATTTCGAGCACGGTGAAATTTACATAATAATATTACTATACTATCATTATTATTATAACTGTGAGCACTTAAATGTTTTTTTTACCCACCGACCTTCGCGACGACGACGACGGATTTTACCGCAGCCACTCTCTCTCTCTCTCTCTCTCTCTCTGCACGGTGCCCTCCGCGGACACACTTTCTCTCGCGGTTCGCTCGTCCCGTCCGCCCTGCGTCCGTCCGTCCGGTCGTCCAGTCCGCGGCGGCCGTGTCACAAAACTCGCGTGGCGTAACGTCGTCGTCCGATTCATAAAGGCACCTATGTTGTGACGAAAACGCCACGTACAAATAGGCACACGACAATATTGTTGTGCTGTACGGTGTACGCTATACGTGCTGTATTATTATGACGTCGGACCGCCGCTGTTGTACTATTATAATGATACACGTATATACTGTCATCGCCGTCATTATTGTTTTTATTATTGTTATCGGATTGTTGTTGAGACATGGTATGTCATAAATATTGCGTCGAAGAGTATAACATTATAATATTATTAGATTATTTAATATAACTCGCCGCCGCCGGGACGCAATAACGTGTAAATAACGTAATATTGTTTTCTTTTTTCCCGACCGGAGAATACCTACATAGACTTGGTGGCGGCGGCGGAGACGACCTCGACGCCGTCGTCATAATGATGTTTTCCATTTGCCGTTCGTGCGCGAAAATCGAAATTCTTCCGAAACGTTTGCAATAACAATAACAACGTCGTCGGCCGTACAACATACATCGTCGTTTCGCGATCGTTTTATACGTATCTCGTTTTCGGTTTTCTCGTATATTATGCGCCATAGGTTTTTATGTTTATTTCGCGAATTTAACAACAGCGTCCCATCGACGTCGCGTGTCGCCAGCGTATTGTTTCGTCACGGTTAAAACAGAGGACTTCCGCCTTATCGTCGATGCACTTCCCGTGTGTTGGACTTGCAGCGCGCGTGCCCTATCTTATGCAGCGGCACTCGAAGTTATCTGCGCGGTGAGACGAAAACGATTTAATGTTGATTGCACAAAAAAAAATGCTTAACGACAAATTTGGTGCGGAAACGAGTGAAATGACTGTACCTAGCGTCTATATGTAACCTAACCTAACCAGTTGTATATAACTATAGGTAATGGTCGGATAGAATATAGACAATGTATAATACAATGGATAGGACAAGCAGTTTATACAATAACATCAACTACGTATGCGCTGTAATTTTTTGGGGGAGGAGAGGCGCACGTAGTTTGGTGGTATATATAAGGTTGCTTGTCCTATCCATTCCTTTATAATATATAATATCGATACGATCATCATTACCTATAGCTACATAGCTTGCGATTGGTATGCATATAAGATACAACTGTATAAGTGCGTAGGTGCAGCCATTTATTTACTCGTTTTCTGCACCTAACTCGTCAGTTGGTGTTTTTTTTTTAAATAAATGGGCCACTTTGAGGTTATATGCAATAGCCATCGCGTATTGTTCTAAAATTGAATTGAAATCCATTTTCGCAGGAACCAAGTCTATGACCATCTGACGCTATTTTTCGCAATATTCGTTGAAACACTATCAATAAACTTATTGTCCCGTTCGCTAACCTCGGTTTTTCTAGCAATGCTTCGACTTGGTGTTTTATAGAATCAACTTGCACGGTTCTGTCGTTTGACTACTTACTACTTTACGAAATACATATGAAGATGAAAAAATAGTGAAACGCTTATAGCGCGTTTGAGTAATATTATTTATCTATATTGTAAGAGAAAAAATCCATCAATAGTTGTATCGTCTTTTTAAAATATCAGCCAATCGTCCGGTTCGGCGTACACTGCAGTAATATAAATATAAATCATACACGTACGGTTGTGTTTTTATATGACTTAGTAGGTCCGTTGGATTTCGGAAAGAGCGTACACTATAATATTATTATTATATTGTATTTGTAAAATGGATTCTCAAAACACGACACGCAGAAAGTAATAATATAATCTATATAATATATCAACACACCTAGTAGTGTCATAAGCAATGAGTCGATGAGTGACGATGGTTTAATTTTTTTATTTCCAGTAATAATTGTTTATGAAAAAAGGCACGCGCGTCCACCAAACACATATTATTATATTATACACATCATAAAATTGTGTAACGCATCACGCCGCCGCGTATATTATCTTAGGTACGGAGACATTCTATCATGCACCGTAAAAATACAAGCCGACCGCCTCGCCCCCATGACGAGATGTTTTGCTAGGATTCTGGGACATTATATCATGGCGTAACTCGTTCAATTCGTTTTCGACATCATCGGCAAAAATAATAATATGTATTTTGAAAAAAAAAAATGATAACCTGCCACCGTCGTTATGTAAAACTAAACGGAAAAGAGACAGACGGTATACGAATATTATATTAATATATATAATAGTTATTAGTTTAGTTATTAACTATTATGATAGTTATATATTAGATATTAATATTTTATGATAATATAATATTATGAGTTATAACGCTCAGCCACCACGTAAGAGGCATAGGTACAGCTCTCGTGTCTAATTCATTCGGTATATTTGTATATAGGCAAGTCGAAGCCGGAAACTCGAGGAATTTACAGTTTGTCTATTATATTTAACACGCGTATGTGATGTGTATACATAATACATGCGTATCTTATACGTCTCGACGGCAGTTTCAAGTTATAATATTATATTATTATTTATTATATCGTCGAGTGTCGACATCCGTACTGACCTTGCCGTGTTCAAAATCAAAAAACATATCTTGTCGCGGACTAAAAACGTGCGCGAGACTCGTTGATTATTTTTTTACGGCGGCCGTTAACGAGCTCGTTGGACGAAATCGTACTCAGCCGCAATAAACGAGGAATTTATAATGCGCGCACCAGACGATAGATAATGTCATTATAATATTATTATGTGTGTTGTTATATTGTGTTAGGTTTCACCGTAAAAACATAATATTTATATCTGAGAGAGTGCGTAATGGTTCGGGTGAACCACCGCCTTAATGGGTTGTTATCGTGTTAATGCATTAGGTACGTACGAAATTATTTTCGTTGCCTTTGCCTTCTTCGATCCTTCCTGCATTCGCCTTTGGTTAATATTGTCGTGACGACCATAATGTACAACTAATATACGTATCGAAGATTCTCTGATGTGCCTGTCTACACCGTTACGATTTGCAAACGTGTTTTTCGTGCAATGGTCATCAATGATAAACTGCAGGTGACGATGACGAGAAGAAATTAACATACGTATTATAGGTACAGTAATATTATATACGTTCCAGGTAACACGCACTTACCAAACCAATGCAACTGCATACCTGTAATTGTCAATTATAGCATCTACGCCAATTAAAAATCGACCTGTAATTTTGCTCGGGAACCTTATATTATGTTCTCCTACTCTTTATCGATCGCTGATAAATAATAATGAGTCGTGACATGATATCGCCCGAGAGAGACCTTGCTCGACCCTTTGTTCAGAAGCTCCATCATCACCATATAAGTTGTCATCGACATTTTTAAAAACAATGAACTATACTTAGACGCACCACGATGTCCGTTGGTGGTGTACCTATTTAAACATATTTATATATAGTTTTGTGTAATATAGCGAGTTGGGTTTGGATTAGTCTTCGTATGATAAGTGGCCCGTACGGGACAGGTTACGTTATATGATTTTCATCATACAAAGTTGTGGCGATCGATGACTTTAACGCTCGTGAATGTTAGTGGGCAAGGGTGTAGAGAGGTAGGCATGACATACCGAATACTTGACGATTACGGGTCTTCAACATTGTTTGCTAAAGTACCTATGTACTGTACGATTAATAAAAATAGTTTTTTCGATCAATAAAATTACATACCTAAATCCCTAATATATTTTTATGCAGAAGGACTAAATATAACTATAGATAATACCTATTATGCCTTTGTTAAATACTTGATTCAATATTAAATGTCAATTACATACGATTTTACAAAATAGATATAGACAGAAACTAACTCTGACGATTTATCAACATATAACGTCCTAAAGTAGCACGTTTTAAAAATTGTCATTCATATAAATTATAGTAGGTAAAGATATAATTATGCATATGCAATATATTTTAAAATTTTATCTAAAAAAATATAATAATATAGAAAGCAATAAATTAATGAATTATTTATATTTTTGTATTATGTTTGAATTTTCATAACCTCAGCGAGACTTAAATATAATTAATTGTACCTACCCGTGTACTTTGTATTCGTCAAGCTTTTATTTCTAGTACCGAACATACCGTACATAGAACACCGTGTTACAAGACTATAATCTGTAGGTACTTATTACTTAGGTTTTATGAACCTACATAGAACTGTGGAATCTGATATAATATGTGCTAAATGCACCGATTATTGACTTCGCGGTTTCGACCGAATCGACACGACGTTGCATTCCAAGTCACACTATATACCTACGATAAACGCCAATTTTCAATTTAACAATGAGTATAACTATCTACAATTATACTAATAGTACCTACCTATAATATTATATCCAACTTATTACGTCGTATTTCATAGTAGGTATATAAATTGTTATATTCTCATGTACACGCAACTAGTCCGATACTTTCTATTTGTTACCACTTACATACAGGTTTTGTTGAGTTATTCGCACGCTAGGAATTTTGGTTTACAGTTTTTACGAGTGTAAATTATTAAGCAGTATGGAATAAAAATGTATTTAAACCGATGCGAAATCGGTATAAAGTATATAGCTGTGGGTAAATAGGTATAGTAACAATTAAGAAAATAAAACGTACCTATCAAAAGATTAAATAATAAATACCATTAACATTGCATGCACATTAGTATACAAAATGACTAAACAGTAAACATGTAAACAGTATTTCTTATCAATTGTTCATTTGCAAAGTATCACATTTTTTTTTAGAACGACTATTTCGGGAATTCTTTATTCATTATAACAAATAAAAAAACAGTTAACACTCAGATGACTAGTTAAAAAAACCCACAGAATGAAACAAAACTTTGTGTTATATGAGTGACAATAATAGATAAATGTCAAAAAAGATAAGTAGGTATAAGTAAATAGTAAATACCTAATTACACACTGTCGCGAACACTGTCGAAGCGATTTTCTTTCGTGTGTACCAACGTCAAATCAAAGGATACCACTATACAATCTAAAATGCTTATCAGTTATCACACCATAATATTATTCCATGCCTATATATGACGATTGACCAAGTATGATGGTGAGTGTGCGTCTTTAAACTCACAAAGTGGGCGGTGAAATCAGAAAGGAAAAACAAGTTCGTCGAAATTGATGAGTGATAACAAATAAATAGAACAATGCAATACTTATTTTATACAATGCTATAGCTATATATACATATTATGTTCAGTATTTCGTCTGGAACGCTATCGTTGGCCATATAAAAAACTAAACGTCAAAAACAATCAAATTTAGCCAACCCCTGCTCACCGCGGGCGGGTTGTGCGACGGCGATGGCGAGCTTCTCTCATTGATTCGACTTTTAGTCATGTACCTAAACGTGCATTAAATAATATATTTATATATTTAAGAATTAAAACAATAACATTTTAAAACATATTTATATATACATATTAATATAATATTATGCGTAGAGGCACTCTCGGCGCGTTAATCATTGCGATTACACGTCATTACACAGCTACAACACGGCAATTAGTCACCGCACTACCCTCGCTCCGGGTACCCATAAAACACTGTTTAGCACAATAATATAATATTTAAGTCTGCCCACACGTATAATATGATATTATAATATATTATATAATATAATGTATTACTATAGTTATATTATGTTATAAAATTAACGTTGGTGCCCAAACAATATCTCAGCGGTGCCACGGCCACGGTCGCAGGTCGAGTCGTCGCCGTCGCCGCGGTTGTTAATTGAGAGATTATCATATTATAATTTTATATTATACACCTTTTGACGTGCCGCACACGCACGTTCGTCCAATATAATTTATAAATATGAGTATATTATGATCTTAGCGCATACGCTAGTGTGTGTGTGTATGTATGTGCATAATATTATAGAGATAGGAACTCGTAATTTTTTCGACCGCGAAAAGCGTACCTATACGTTTTATGCGAGCGCGCGCAAAATATTATACTCCATCGACACGATAAGGTCGTCGTCTGCATATCTCCGTATTAATACATAATAATAAATACGTACCTACCGTTATTATAAAAATGTCGACCGATATTGTTTTACGGCCGACGTACATAGTATTACTACTACGCTGACGCACGTGACATTGTATAGTGTTATGTAATATGTGTAATATATACAGGGTGTTAGACGTTCGACATACGTTATATGTCAACATATGTTATATGTCAATTTTCAAAACAAATGTTCCACATGCATAAAATATAATATTATTGGTAAAAAATATTATATAATTAATAATATGTTTAACAATTTTACCAAAACATGGTTATTACTTATTATACTAATTAATAAGTTATTGTATATCATTTTCTTATAGATTTTACCACACGCATTTATTTGAAAATTGTTCAGTCTTGTTGGCATATTAGTTTTTCAGAATTTGAAAATCATTTTTTGTCCAATATAAAAAATAATGAGTTTTAGTGCGTCAACTTTACGCAAACTTTCTCAAATATTTATAATGACTTACTAATATGTAATAACTTTTAAGTATATTTCCGAACTGATTTGCAAATTCGGAAAACAAATACTTGCAAATCAACAGCCTCGTTTTCAAACAAATTGGCCTGTGGAGGATGTATGTTAAAAATTAAAATTTTTTCTTTAAGAAAAAAATGTTCAGTAATCCTTTTTGTGTTGTAATAATATTATATTGTACACTTATAATAATTATACAGTATGTTGTAGGTATACTATTTTTGTTTTGATAAGCGATGCTGGTATTTCAAAACAAAAAACAAACGATACATATTCCTATGTATATATATCCTACTATTACTGTTAAACGAAATGTAACTAAACAGTAAACAGTACACAATAACCGTTTTATCTTTAATACTTATATTAAAAAAAAAACACATAGCCACGTAAATCTGTACACAGAACTCAAGAACTGATACGAGACTTATTGTCATACACGTTTCAGGCTGTGCTTCGGGTTAGGCACTACTGCACTAAACACGTGTGAGGTAGGTGACACGAATATTACACTACATATTATTATATTGTTATCTTCATTGTTGTTGCAACGGAATCACATGAATATATTATCATCGTGGCATTAGACGAATATGCTCAGGCATACGAATTCGTCGTAATGCGACCTGTGACTGAATATATCGTGACGTTACGGGCACAGGAAAACTCGGCTCCGTACGTGTACACGCGCACGATCCGTCGAATAACCGCGGCGCGGTGCACCCACAAAGGCTCAGTCGTGCAGTGACGGCACAACGGCGAGACGGTCGCACGCGATACGCACAAATTACGTTTTATCATTTATTTTGTTGTTATTGTCGTTTTACGCAATATTGCTGACGACGATTGGTCTGAAAATGGACGTAAAAAACGGCATTAGCGAATCTTCGTCCGACTCATCTGCGGTACGCTCCGATTTCTGTTTGCCGTGGCCGCCGGCCACTCGTGCCGAGCAACGGTTGCGTCGAAACCGGGAACACCTACAGCGGCGGCGAGACGTCGGCGCGACGCGTTTGAAGCGCCGGCGGATGGGGAGCAGCACTGCCCGTCGACGGGCGCGCTGGACGTCAGCGTCACCGTCGGCCGACCGCCGCCGAGTGCGGTCTGACAAGAAAAATGCATTTTTCGTGTTTTCGAGAGGGGTAGTCACCGTCGTGGGCCGTTTGCGGCTTAGAATCGCACAGGCCAAACGGGATCCCAGTAAGCAACTCGCTGGTCAAATTTCGCAAAACTATATATTTTTCATGGTGCGCGTAAATATACCTTGGATACATGCTGGAAAAATTGGTTTTAGGGTCGACAATGAAATTCGAATTGAGCAATATTTCAGTTTCTATAGTATTATTATTTATTATAAAATATGGTGCAACGTAAATAAGCACTCGCCCCTGCAGTCCACACACGATCTACGTTGTCTGTAATATCCGGAAATAGGCAAAAATCATTCACAAAGTTTCTAATGGCTATAATAATAACTAACCTTTGTATTACCAAGATATCGTCATTTATATATAATACTACATTCTTATAGGTACGCTATTGAGACACCATCAAAAATCCTCCTTCAATTTTGTCGATTATCCTTTTGTCAATGACGGATTTATTTTTTAAACGGATAAGGAACATAATATGAGCCATGGGGTAGCTACTTAGTTAAATGTTTTATTTTTTAAATAGATCTTCACTTTTATCAAATAGGTACCAACAATACTTTGTCAATGCAACAAAAGACTCATATAAACGGGATTTTTTTAGGGACTTTCAGTATTAGTAGCTGCATCCCGGCCGCCCGAGACTTAGATCCGGCATTGCCCGTCACGCGTGGTCAAAATATGGCACGATAATAATTATATAGGTTTCAGGAAATCGATCCGATGGTAACAATAACAACGCTGTGCGCGCGTACGAAATATACTCTTACCCACATTATACGATCGACGGCCGATTGTCGGCCACATCGTTACGAAACCGATTTTCCACGCGAGCCGTCACGGGCCCGCGATCGCCGATGTAACGAGTCGCACTGCGCAACCCACCCCTCCCCTCCTCCGATTGACAACCGAACGCGTTCACTGCAACTGTACACCGACCGTTATAAAAATGTATATCGGCGGCGGGTTAATTGGCGTGTTGCGCGCGACACGGTCGATCGGGCGGCGGCGTCCTTGGGGCGCGTGCCACCGCCTTCGCCGCCCGTGTTCGGTTTCGTTTCGATTTTCTCCAATAATAAGATATTTAAATTTCTCCGTACGTGCGCGCACACGCACCTACACACATATTATTATTGTAATATTACAATTTTGCATTCGTATTGTTATTTATAGTGTAGCGTATGATAGATATAGGTTAGTATACTTATATTATTGTTCGTTTACCTCATGGTTAGCGACGCAAAAGGAAATACGCGAGTAAATTAATTTAAGTGTAATGACAATATCGTGCATAAACAACAGTGTTTTTGAAATGTTTTTCGAATAACCTTACAAAATATCGTCGATAACACTTATGTATATTAGACCGAATATATCTGTACCATCGCTAGCAGAACACGAAATATTATGTTTTCTCCGTCTTGTACGCTCGCGCGTCCCGGTATAGACATTATATACATATCATATTATAATTTATTTATAGACTATACAATAATGTATTATATTATTATTATTATTATTATTATGTTTTACACGTCCGTGTTGAGCGATGAGAACTAAAACTGTTATTATTCATTTCTTTTGCGCTCAACGAAAAAAAGTTGTTTGATTCACATTTATAATATACCGATGAGACAACTTCAGCGCATGTATATACCTTATGATATATAGGCTGGTCAGAGAAAACAATCGTGTCACGGATGTTAACGTTGTATTTTTATTTTATGGTATTTGAAAGTGTTTAATTAAATTAACAGAGAAATGGAAATCGTTCAAGTTCAATAGACCGACGAATAAATTGTAACAGTTCGAATACATACGACCGTTAAAATGTGTATCTATATGGAGCGGCGTCTTCTCGCGGATATAATTTACTTCATATTTATGATACTGTCTATAATATGTACTTATGATCAGTGACGGCTATGTTAAAGGTGTATCCTGTGATACACCTTCAAATTTGGCGTGAGTTGCTGAATAAGGTCAGAATATAACAATATTATTATGTATTATGAATGAATAACAGTTAGATTTGATTTTCGATACACATTTTTGCAGTTGTGTAATGTATTAAAATATTTATACGACACGTCAACAAAAAGTTATTAGTATAAGGAGTGGATTTATATTTTATAATTATTGTTCGATACACGTCATTTTTTAGACATCAGCGAGTTTAAATAGTTTAATATTGTATTGATGTGTCACTTCAGAGACGGACGAAGACGAAATAGACGCGTAATAATACCTCTTACGTTAATATTTACTACATATTATTATTGAGTGTGGCGGTCTTGTTCTACCACTGTATAATATTTTATTGTACAAATCTTGGTATTTAATATTTCATATTTTATGTTAGTTTTTATTTTATCCAGCACAGTCGCACAGATGTAGTTGGAATATTTAACATTTCTGATTACTTATATGATAATTCGATATAAATAGACGAAAACGGGCTTTGAATTAAAATATTATGGAAATAAATTATACTATGTGACGACTAGATAATATCTAGTTGACGTAGAACAAAAATATAATCGTTTATGGCTGTTGAACTAGTTTTCGCGTACAACATGGCTGCATAAAAGTCTAATATAAGACATAGAATATATTACCTGTGGATTTTCAAATAATATAATATGTAGGTACCTACACTATGTTTTCAATTTCTTTTTTTTTCGAGACCGTCAATTATGCTGGCTGGTTCGAAACAATCGAGATGTCCAGTCTCGCCTTGACGCACACATATATTACACGCAGTAATTGGACCGTTTCGAGATAAAAATAATTTAATGAGCCGAGGTGACGACGGTCTTAATTACATTTCAGGCATTAAAAATATTTAAATAAAGCGTAGGTATACCTCTCGCGGAAATGCGTATAACGATGTCTTAATGTAACGCTATTGGACCCAAACGTTATATCAACTACCGTGCATTACCGAATATAATGACGCATGCGTACCTACATAATGTTATAGTATGTGACAGTGCCCATAAGAGAAAACTGTCGGTCGCAGGACGATGGACCGTGTCGTTTGGCCTGTGCCGCCTTTATCGGTAGACATTATGCAAAGATCACCACGGTGGTGGCTGTGAGCTCACCCGGTAGTATCGTTTTATATTATAATCTCGACGATAGTTTGTTCTCTCTTTAATTTCATCTCGACGGTATTATTATAATATTTTGTTAATTGTAGAGTTCTGTTGGAAAGAAAAAACGCATCACGACCGATTACGGCGAAAGTACCTTTTCCCGAAGAAAAAAATTGATATTATATTCTAGCGAGAACGCGAAAAAATTAAATAAACATTAGGTGGCTATAATCTTCTTCGGGTCGACGTACGACTGCGGAACAAAATATTAGCGCGTTGCGTGTCTACTCTGAGCAACAACAACAGGGGAAAAAAAATTAGCAACACACTCGTAGACCCGACCACGTCATCTCCAATATATAATCACAATAATTATATGCGATACGCGTTAACGTAGGTATATACGATTTTCATCAAGTCTTACGATTATTTTAACACTGCTAACACAGTTGTACACCGGCGACGTCGACGAATAAAGAACGCGGCGAGCGGTTCGATTGCACCTATGTATGAATATTGTCGGCGGAATAACGGTACTCGTGTACCTATACTATACGTACACTATACGGCCGACCGCATCTCAGTAATAATAATAATAATAATAATGTAATCTCCAGCCGTACCTACGCATCGTGTATAGGTATTATTATGTAGGTGCACATACATATAATATGTATATACATATCTTGTTAGCTGCAGCACGGTGTATATACGTATATGTATGCGTACATATATATATATGATGCACGCGAATTGAATAATATATAATATTATAAGTTATATACTTTACTCTGTGGTGCGAGGACGATTCGCACGGTCTTCCGCCGGGCCGGGTCAAACCGCACACGCATCGCCTATCATATTATATATGTTATGCCGACGAACGGTATATAGGAACGGTAGGTATTATAAAGGCACCTTAAATAACTATTATTATACTTACTGCAATGTACGATATGTCGTCCCGCGTATAATAATATGTAGGTTACAGTAATAATATTAATATATGCACAGGATGTCAACAACACTCGTACAACTACCGTCGTGATACCTGTTCACCATACTTAGTTCTAAGCAGTATTAAATAGGCGCCGCATACTACTAAGTGCCGTTTGCACTACTCTAAACTTAAAAATACTTTCCAGACTATTCGAATACTTACTGAAATCTGTAAAACTTTTCGACTTATAAAGCATATAAATATTATATGGTAACATAATAATATATTATCATACATGCTTTAGAAAAAAAATGTTTTCTGTTTTTAGTACTGCGAATTACAATGATTGTGGTTCTCCAATAATTCTAATTCATGCCAGTCATAATTAATCTGGTAATTAATATTTAATTATATCCAGAATCATATTTTTAAAAAATATTGACGGGGAAACCATATGAGACATGCTGTAAATCGTATAGCTGTTGTGTGACACTATTACTGCCGATGTACTTATCTACGTAGATATTTTTTTACGTCTGCGTCTGTGCTATAACATTTTTTCACATCGCGGAAGTCGACCGGTTATTGGCCCCGTCCACGTGGATTTCCCACGCGCGCGTCACTGCAATATCGTCACTTAACACTTTGCTCCACGCACAAATTCGATCGTAGCCGTGACGTATATAATGTTATAAATAAATAATCGGTGGCGCCCAATAAATTGTTTTAAAATGTTCCCATTAAAAATACAAATAAATGGGTTACCTACACGATATAATCAAATTGTAAGTTCCGTACAATATGTCGAATATTTGCTTACAGAATATTATGGTTTTCTAATGAATACACATACCATGGCCAATAAAATGTAATCAATTCAATTATTGTAGTAGAACACTTTAGAGCAATACAAAACATTTTAATTATCTGTCATGCAAACACGCAGTCTGCTTTTGATATTTTTGATTATCTAAAAAGTTCTTTTTATCTACCAGGCGGCAGGCACCCAATAATCACTATATCTTATTTTTTTTTATTGTTCTTAATCATCGACGACAAAGGCCATTAGTTACATAATCACTATAGTATCTAATCATTAATAAGTCTTAACTTGTAAATTAATTATTATAAGTAAATTTTATTAATTATATACCGTTAATTGGTAGTTAGTAATTACATACAACGTCCCTCTCCTTGTATTTTAAAAAGTGTAGTGGCTGAATTCATTATTATTTATCAAGTACCAGCTCTGTCAGCCGCTACATACGTGACCTAAGAATGAAAAGGTTCTGTAAGTAATCGGTTTGTCGGTTATTGATATAACGCATTTAAAAGTTTGAAAATGTATAATAGTGAATGAATAGTTATTGAACCCTTTTCATCTAAATCCATGAACAATAATTATTATGCAGGAATGTCAAAATTTATAAATTAATAATTTTTTATCATTATAATATATAACAGCCTGTAGTATATAACCAGAGGCGTATTTACTTGTTTACCGCGAGTAGGCCTGTGTAACTGCTGCCCTAAATAACAAAAATAAAATAAACAAACTATAACAATAACAGAAAACGTGATAAGTATAACATTGAACAATTTTCCGCTGAAGGCAGTAGGCGCATGCCTATATAGTGCCTGCATATAAATACGCCACTGTGTATAACATATTATCGTACATTTTTACAGAACATACAATGCACAGACCATTTTTAAGATAGAATCTTTTCGTCATCAATGTAAAATGACTTTGATAGATAAAATATTTTATTCCCAAATCCCTCTATATATATTCACTGATAAAAAGTTCTTTATATTATTATAGTTTGTTGAAAGCAAATTATATTTATATTTGAGCGACATAGAGCTATTCTGGGTTTCTTAGACAATAATAGGGTAAGAAATATTTATATAGGGTTCATAGGGTTTAAAAGACAACAATTATAAAATTTTACCTCTATAATAATTAGCTAAAAACTAAAAAGTAATTTTTTGAAAAGTCACTACTCGGAACGACAGAACCTTTTCATCCTCAAGACATAGATGATAACTTATAGATGATCGATGAATAATAACCACTGGCGGATAGCCAACATAATATTATCTATTTTGATGACAACTTGAGTCGTTGTTGGCCACCGTTTCGAGGAGACGCGTTGTAACCATACTGTAACATAATTATTACATAATTATTTGTCGAGCCTCAGCGGCATTTCGCTATTGCATATTTTTTGGTTTTCATCACGACAACTCGCCCGAGCCGTCTCATATCGGTCACGGACACCGCGCGTTGATGACACCAAAATTATACTCCGATCTCATCGCCGTACGTAATGGTAAATATATTACGACGATCATACAGAGCGTGTTCGAAAATGTCCGCTTACAGTGAGCGTGTGTACAATACATAGTATAACATAATAATAATATGATAATCGCATATAATTGTTTTATTGCGGCAACTTGCAGGTATGTAGCGTATACAGTCATTGTTCCTTTATAATAATAATAATAATCATATGGTAGGTATTTTGTAATATTCCGTGTGCAAAGCGGAAGGTTGGGTGACATTTTTTTGTCGTATTTTCGATTTTGTTTTTATTACTCCTCGGCGGAACGAAACGTGGCATGTGGAAAAAATGTTTAATAGTAATAAAAACGCTGTTAACCTCTGACTGTCACGCGACGATTGTGTGGCCTTTTACGCCGGTATAAGGACGGAAGCGAGAAAAAATCTGTGGAAAATCGTCGTTTTGTTTGTTTGTTTTCGGCAGTGTTTACAATTCGAGGGTTTTTTTTGAAGGTGAACACCACTCTTGGAACAAGCAAAAAAAAACTATCATATTAGGAATCGTATTTCTTTCCGTTTAAGTACATAATAATAATAGTAATAAAATGACATTATATTAAAATTAATAATGATATATCTCATGTGATACGGGAAAAAACTAAAAAAGAAAACCGGAATGTCATCGCCGTCGTTCTGAAACTCACAATAATATAATAACAATATGTAGATATAGGTACCTACTAATATACCAGTTTTCACGGAGAAGGACATCGAACGAACTAATGGTAGGTACGTATAACACACCGCGGGTAATAGGTATACTCGGTGACCGCGGACGTCCGCGATGTCCTCGGCAGATATCGCATATATTATAAACATCATCATCATCATCATCATAAATTAATATCAATAATTATTCGCCAGGTTTGCATGGCTTACACGACTATTAACGACCGTATAAACTCGCGATGACTGCGACGGTTGTGTATATTATAGTCTTATTAGGTATATAACCCGACCCGAGGACAAGTATACCGCACTTCTAATTCTTAACTTATAATTAATTATTAATATTATTATAATATTATGCGGATGCGTTGTGTCACGTATGCACACGTCAGCGTATAATATAATAATGGGATCGATGATATCGCTCAGTGAATCGAAGGGAAGACCTCCTATTGCCACCGTCCCAATATAAGAAAACCTGGTTAACAAGTCGTTAGATAACTCCTTATTCGCGTGCACGGCCGACGAGTAATTTGTTTTAACGGTTGGACTCCGCGTGGTTTGTACCTACTTACGTCGAATACGAATGGCGTATATACCTATATAGACGACGTGTGATCGACGCTTTTCTATTTCCATAATATAATAAGTATATCATTATCGGCAGCGCAGTTTTAATATATAATAAATGGTTCGCTCCACGCTCGTTATAATGATTAAGTATATAACGTATTATATATGTGAGCGTACACATGTCCAAATCGAGTTCAATTTTTAACGAACTGCTAATTTTCCTAATTTTACACGCTAAAATCAAACTCTGCATCGCCTTTGCACGGTTCGCGAAACCGACCTCGAACAATAACATTATGGTATTAGATTAATATTACGGACGCAAAAATATAACCATTCATAAGGGGTTTTACGTAGGCAATTTCGAAGTTTAGTGCAGTGCAATATAACATTATTGTGTTTAGATACATAATATTATGTTCATTGAAATCTACACGGCAGTGGAGTATTTTATTTTCATTTCGCTATCATCATGAAAAGTATGTTTAAAAAAAATTGTTTTACACATTTCATCGGTTGTGACTCGCGTGTAAATTAATATTGTTTAATTTGTTGGAAAGAAGAGAATTTAATCTATTTTTTTTTTTGTCTAAGGTTTATTTTTTGTTAGTGTTAAATTCTGTTTATTTATGTTGTGAAAAAAATAATTATCACTATTTTCAATTCTAAATTAAAAATAATATGTAGATATTTTAAAGTGTGATAAAAAAATCTCTAGCGAAACATCAATGAAGATTACCTATGTAAAAAATAAAATAAATCACTGTTCTATTACAAGTCACCATCGACGGAAACATGTTTTGACAGCTCGATTTAGTTGCTTTCGTGGCTTTCAGTTATAACATCCATTTATGAGCCCTTTTAGCCATTCAGGATACAGCTATTATGTACACAATAATATTTATTTTTGCTTACAAAATAGGTCCAAAAAATGTTTTTTCTAACTATACGGGTATTTAAAGTGAGTAAATAATTTAACCTTATATAGTCTATAGGTCACATCCTATCAGAAAACATAGAGTTACAACAAGTTGACTACCTTACCATTATTTAAATTAACATTTTAAATTCACCTTGAGTAGGTATCAATATGATACTCACTTATCAGCTATCAACAATTACCATGTAATAATCCAGTAACCAAAGACTTAAAAATGATGCTCAAGGCAGCCAACTTGTTATGAGGGCGCAATAGCAAAGAAATTCAAGTAAAAAAATAATCAAACTTGTTCATACATTGTCAATGTTAAAATATAATATCCATGTTCTCTCGTAAGACTTTATACAATCACCAATATTTTTTATAAAAAACTTAAGCTAATAACACAAGGGAAACGTGAGCATAAATATTATATTATTTTAAGTGTATTGAAACAGATAACCGATAATTTGTATATTAGTCAAATTGCTGTCCATCAGTACTATCACTAAAAAAAAAAAATCAAAAGTCCGAAATTAATGAAAAGGTAACTTTGATAACGTTGGTACAGATTTACTATTGTGCTATTGCGATGAAAATAGTTGTTATTATTATAACGTATTTATCGATGGTAATAATGTTTTTCTGAAAAAAAATCACCATAATCATACGCTTGTTGATGCATCGTCATCGCTCATTCCAAAATATATTATTTAACTTAAGCATCACCGCCGCCTCTTGTAAAATGTGCATAATACCTACTATAATTATTTTGGTTTTCACGTCGACTTTTCCCGCCAAACCTGAAAGGTCAGCACTCGGATGACGATGACTACGTATTTATACGCGTGATAATGATAATTCGGGGACGGCGGAAGTGACTCGGCTCGGTCGATTATTGTGGGAAAAGGTTACCATTGGAAATCATCGGAAATCCATATTTCCGTCGACGGTGATTCAATGGTATCTGCCGCCGTCGCAGATCATATGTATCGTCTTTATATATAATAATTAACAACATATATCGTAGTACGTTCATGTACAATCCCTCTGTAGGTATATGGACGAGTGGCAGACAAGTAACCTGGCCGCCGCCACTTCCGCTTCCGCGCTCGTGACATCGCGTACCGCGACAAGGACAACTCCGGAGCCGGTTTCTTCATTTCGACTATAACTACACTATTATAACTACAATCTAGACTGCTACAATCAGCTTTCGTTCGGCGTTTGCTATTTGGAATTTATAACCGACAAAAAAAAGTCCCAAATTTAATAGTTATATTAAATAATCTGTTTGTAGATGACTTTCTTGAATTGGATAACCTAATCTTTACTTATATTTCGGTATTAAGATCTAACCATATTATATTATATGTTATAGATTATCACTTTAATAGGAAAGTCGTAAACTTCTAAATTACAAATGTATTGCATCTAATCTTTATTTATCATTCTTCAATTTTAAGAGTCAATTTCCCTGCGTAGTATAGTTTGGTTATTATATCAAATGATCAGTCTGTAGATAATCGATTGTAAATGTTGTGAAATCCTTAGTATATTTAATTCTAACAGTTTATTTTTAGTCGTGAAAATGATCGAAATCTTTAAATAAAAAACGAAAGGTACAGGTAAAATAGTATACAGTGGATTCTCGTAAGCTATTCAACATAAATTACTAATATTAATAGTTTACGATAAAAATGTAGCATGAAGAATAAAACAAATGTTATGCTTCAGTATTATGTACATTGAAAGAAATTTCTAGTTCAAAATTAGTAAAAACCATAATGTCAAAAATCAAACTACTATTATTTTATGCAGCTATATGTTATACTAGTCCCTAAAAATTATTTTTTTTATTACCGCTGTATATTGTTTGTTAGAACAGAAGACACTAAGTGGAAACTTAAATTTATAAAACTATAATTAAAACTATTGTTGAAAAATGTGATAATTTATGTAATATTTTAAATTTTTATTGTACTTTTACTGTATACTAGGTTTGTAATATAAATATAATATAAATTTTAACCGGACTTTTGTTCGGGGATTCATAATATTATAATATGATATATATGTAATCCTAAAACCCGGACCGGGACTCAAAAGGAATATTATTTATTGTACAATGGTTATCGATACCGTATTATATATTTACCTAACCCTCACTATATAAATAATATAATATATGGAATATGATACTCTTTAGCAAATCAATGTTACAATACAAATTAATAATTATATTTTCTGTCTTAGGGGTTGTACTTGCCATAGCCGTAGCCCTATTGGTCGGTGGCCTCCTAGTGGTGGCGTTTTTCACGGCGGCAGTCGAGTTGGTTATCGATGACGTAAGTATTTCAATAATGTTGATACATAATATAACTATATCGCACCGACGATAGATTCTCCGTCAAATGTCAGAACCATCTTAAAGACAAAAAAATGTAAAGGGGGGGGGGGGGAGGAAGTTGACAAGGAGGAAAATTGTAGAGTAACTTACACTTTGATAACAATAATTTGTTTGCACGACAGTACACTAGAAATTTCAACAGTGTTCCAAAGTAGTTTAATTAAGTTACATTTATACTCCATATTATATATTAATATTATATTGTAGGGTTGCATAAACAATCACTAAACGTTTAATGAGTCAATAGTGAGTCCCAGAAAATATACTTTAATTTAGACTAATTAATGTTGTTTTGTCACTTTTAATAAATTACAATTTGGTTGTTTGTTTGAAATTTTTGAATTTGGTTATTATTATTTTATAAAATGCACATTGTTCAACGATGATAATTTAGATTATTTGAAAGTATAATGATAGTTCAAAAACAGATAATATCAGCATAAATTATATACAATTTTAATTATGCGTTATAAATTATTATTAGGACATTAAGACTATGTATCTATCTATTTGAAAACTTTTACCAATCATACTCAATTAATAATTATTATTACAGTCTTAGGTAAATTATAGAAGTTAATCCTATAAATACCTATTTACTAACAAAATGTATCTATACGAGCTACAAATAGAGCCTAGAATTCATATACTTACTAATTATACTATAAAGTTCTCCAATTTATACGCGTCATGATTTGCTAGAAATGTTACACCTCAGATGTGGTGACCCGATGTTATGTTTCAGGTGTATACGTTATACGCTTCCACCACTTATTTTATGGGAAGAGACATGTCACTATAATAACTTCTTATTATTGTATAGCTTTTTTAAATTACATAATTATAACGACCTATATCAATCACTTGTTGTTTATAGCAAATCACCCTGCGGCCCGGGTCTCAGACGTTCGAGATGTGGCGCAAACCACCTGTGCGACCTCTGTTAAAAGTTTACGTGTACAATGTCACCAACGCCGACGAGTTTTTGAATGTGGTCGCGCCCGGTGAAGTGCGCGAGAAGCCAATCTTGGATGAGTTGGGTCCGTTCGTCTACGTGTGAGTATAATATAATATAATATAATATATATTATACTGGTAAAGCTATTAATATTTATAGTGTACCGATCACGCTGCTAAATTTTCGCCGTGGTATAACTTGCATATTCGTTCACCATTTTGTAATTTTGTCACATTTTACTCTAAAAAATAACTTTCAACCACTTTCTGACTCCACAGGGAAACGTGGGAAAAAGTCAACCTAACATTCCACGACAACGGCACGCTCACGTACAACCAGCAAAAGGTGTACAGGTTCGACCCCGAACAGAGTGTCGGTTCCGAAGACGATATCGTCGTGGTACCCAACATCCCGATGTTGGTGAGTTATATACCTACATTATACCACCCACACAATTTTTCTGATTACCAAACCATCGCATCATAAACAGTATATTATAACCGTTGTCACCGTTGTTTATTACAGTCAGCCACGTCGCAGAGCAAACATGCCGCCCGATTCTTGAGACTGGCCATGGCCAGCATCATGGACATCCTTAAGGTGAAACCGTTCGTCGAGGTGAGTGTGGGTCAGCTGCTGTGGGGTTACGAAGATCCGCTTTTAAAACTGGCCAAGGACGTGGTGCCCAAGGAACAGAAGCTGCCGTACGAAGAGTTTGGTCTGCTGTATGGGGTCGGTATCTACAACAATAATTGTAGACTTAGTTTTAAAATATAATAACATCGGTTTTCCTTCCTATTTTATGTCATTTCCGTATATTCAAACTGAAATCTTGGTGTTTGGAATACAACAAAGTATACTATACAGTAATATTCATGTCAGACTACTTCCAAGTGTTGTTAAAAACATATTGGTTAATATGCATTCGAAATATTCATGTTACAAATGATTTGAAATGATGTATCCGAATTGCCTATATATATCCCCGTGAAATAACATCCCGTTTCAATATAGTTTAAAATATCGAACATTATTCGATTATTATCTATAAAAGGGGAAAACTATAACTAAAAAATATTTATTTACTTTTAGGAACAAACTATTTATTTTTAAAACTTGGTATTTTTTTGGAAATAATTACTTAGAAACATATACGAAAATATGTAATAATTAATAGTATATAAACTAGTACATAAACGTGTACCACCGAGTAAAACATTTAATGAAATGGAGACCAATAAACGACTTTTCTATACTAAAAAAATGCGATATCTGCAATGTTAATTTTAATATGGCTCTATGTGCCACGCGTATTGGATTCGTAAGATAAACGTGACTGAACAACAGAAGAGACTGATTTTCAACAAGCGCTGGAAGTCACAATCTGTACAAGATATCGTATATTGACCTTCGTTTAATATTACTTTATTCAATTATCTTAATATGAATCAGTGTAGGTAGTAATTATTTAAAGCAAATTTAAATTTGATAAAGGTTACCAAATTATTTTTTTTAGAAACGAAATAAAAATGTAATCGATTATTTCTATATACGTACTCAGTAACGTAATATATTTATTAATTTTATTTTTATTTTTAATGATTTACCTTACCAATACAAGTATATTTTACTCATGCATACATTTTCCCCATGATGACCTCTCTGCCTTTGAAGAGTGTATTGTTGAAAATAATATGTACATAACACTGCGTCATGTGTACACCACATAGCTCCAGTACATCGTTGACCAGTACG
>NC_042493.1:17012959-17022924 GCF_005508785.2 Acyrthosiphon pisum
ATGTGAAGACGCTGCCTGAACTGTTGGGATACTTGCGCCTGGATCGGCTGCTGTCCGCGGACGGTCCGCTGCTTGATGGAATCCTATCAGCCGGCACCAACATTTTACTTGGTGGAAACCAGTGGCCGACTGCTATCCAGAAAGTGCCGATGGCTAAGGACTACAATCTGCAGCCGGAGCGCGGGCACCAAACTGTGCACCCCGCCAAGATCACCAGGATGTCGCTGATGGGACGGCCGGTCAGGACCAAAACATTTTGTCAAAACCACGTGCACCGCAGCTGCAAACTATGTTCCTAGCAAGGAAATTTGACCACAAACCTGCAGACACACACAAGCTCTTGTCGTTTTCAGCCCGTTATTGGTTTTACGCCTAACCACCAACACCGGCTAACCGCAGTCTACACTGCACTGTTGGTTTTACTATTTATTTTTTTGCAACCACTGCGCACTATTCACCGTTTGTCCGTTTGTTTTTGTTTGCTGTTTTGAAATATATATATTGTACACATTCACCGCCGTCACCTCATTGTAATTTATAATATGATTCGTTGTGCGCCACACAGTTACAATGTACTAATCGAAAGTTATTGTTTTTCTTTGCATGTCTCGCCCGACTTCCACTGATACCTCCCTCTGACAATAGAAAAATGGAACTTCACGTGATAATATGACCGTGTTTACTGGGGCCACAGACATTCGGTTGTTTGCCGCTCTGGACAAGTTCAACGGGCGCACGCACCTACCACATTGGACTACCGATTCTTGTAACCGTATGTCCGGCGGAAGTGATGGTTCCCTTTTCCCTCCCAGGATCCAACCAGACACCATCCTACACGTCTTCGATAAGGACATGTGCCGAAAATTACCCCTAGTGTGAGTACAATACCTTCAATATATATTATGGTAATGCTAAATATATATATTATGGTGCAAGCGTCGAGTACGGTTGATTCAAACTGAGACCCACACACTCACCCTCCCACACTCGACGTTCTGAAATACCAATGCTCTATTTTCTCCTAATAATAGCTTGTAAATACACAAAAGCCTATAGTAATTTTTGTAGAGTTTTTATAGTCAAATTATCATTTATAAAACTCATAGTAGGATTGATTAAATCACTTATCACAATTTGTATTATAATATTAATTTAAATAGGTAAATAATTATTCATCCCTTCCCCCTCCCCTAAAAAAAAACAACAAAATAAGCTAGGTCTGAACTTATAGTACGAACTCAGTATCAATATATACAATTGTAATGTATGAGGGTCGGGTAAGAAATAAATGAAACATTTTAATTTTCTTCGCCCACAGGTTCAAGAAACAAGTTGAAGCTAAGGGAGGAGTGAAAGCGTACCGATTCGGTCCTGACCACCGAGCGTTTGCCGACCCCGACCACGAGCCCGAGAACCGATGCTACTGCCCTTCACTAAGTAGTTCCGGTGGAAACAGTACTTCTGGTACCAGCAGCTCTACCACAGCAATGCCCACGGTGTCGACGAAAGTGAATTCTCCACAGTGTGCACCTCACGGCACATTCAACGTGAGCTTGTGCCAATATGGTGAGTCACATAGAGCGATAGCACTCATACGCGAGTTTACCAAGTTAAAGTACTGTACTTATATACACACTGTGTTTGCAGACTCTCCAGTGCTGCTGTCTTTCCCTCACTTTTACATGGGTGACCCACGACTCCGGGAAGCTGTTAGCGGAATGGACGAGCCAGATGCTGACCGACACGAGTTTTACATTGACGTACAACCCGTAAGTGTCCATTATATTATAATATGATTTAAAATCATCAATAGTAACTTATTATATTCGTTGTACAGGAAATGGGAGTGGCTATGCGTGCTAGAGCCCGTGTGCAAATTAATCTGGCCGTAAGTCAAGTAGTAGACATCAAGCAAGTGGCCACATTCCCCGACATTGTGTTTCCAATCATGTGGTTCGAAGAGGTGAGTGTTATAGATTAGGATGTATGTATACTTGTATAAGAATACTCTTATAGTGTAATCAAACTTAAAAGTACCTACTATTTAAATACTTGATATATCGAATACTTTTTTAGCTAATGTAACTTGAGAAGTTTTCTACCTAATTTACGTTAAGTTTATATAATATTACTCTAGTCTAGATGCTAGTACGATCATTTTAGAAATGTATGCGCATAATATTATAATATTTTAAATTTGAAAAGCAAAATATTAACGGATTCTAAAACAATAACGTTTCTTCTATTTCAATAAATGATATTCAAAAAATAAAAATATTACGACGCAGAAAATATTATCTTCCATATCGTGCAAAAGTGTAGTTTCTTAACTATGACAGCTGTAGCTTGAGAGATTTTTTTTTAACGCAAAACTAATTTTTACAAACAATTTATGACGCTCTATGACCCACATTTAATTGAAATAAGTAAGTGAGATCTGAGAAAATAAACGTAGGTGATGCGCCAGAAATAACATATTTAAGTTTTTCTTATTTGTGTCTGAACTCGTATAATAATATAGTAATTGTATTTTTACAAACAGGTGTATTTTTTTTCGCGAAGAAACGTTATGGGTGATTTTTATCTGGTATTTTTCTTGTGGGAACTTACATTCACCCTATTGACCTATCGACGCTATATACTAATGAAGGATGGGGCAGGCCTTTCTGGACTACTTAAATAGTTAAATCCGCAACTGAACTTGATTATGAATATCGTAGGAAATAAAAAAATATTTGAAATTGTGTTGGATTTTTTTTTATCGTTATTGATAACATTGTCGGATGATCAATGATGTCTTTATTCGATAGATAATAGATAGATCGCTGGTATATTAAACTAACTGCATATAACATAGCGTACTTGTTAATATAATAATAATATGTCTTTGCTTGTTTCCTATTCAGGGCATCGATGAGCTGCCCGACAACGTGATCCAACTGCTCAAACTGGCCACACAGACGCCGCCAGTAGCCAAGGCCGCACTGCAGTACGCATTGTTCGCCTCGGGAGCTGTGCTGCTGCTGTTGGCTCTCGGGTGTCTGGTGCGTAACTCGCACCGGCAAGAGACCATGTCCCTCGAAGGGACAGCGCACTACAGCCAGGACGAAAAGAAGAAGCCCAAAAAGACGATCCCGCCCGCACCCTTGAACTCCACGGTGTTGTCCAACGGTAACGGGACCGCGGCCAAGGCCAACGCCGGCTACGTGGCCGACGACGAATAGCTTCAGTATTCCGGGGAAAACGGGACGGCGCCGCAAGGCCCACCACCACACGGGAAAACTGAAAACCCATCGTTAGGGTGCCGCTCATATAGTCGCACCGCCGCTCTAGATAATACGATATCTATTGCCGATGTACATAAAATGATAATTATATGATATAATGGATATGACTTTGGCGGTGATCCAATAAATTGTCATTATTATTATTATTATTATTATTATTAATTTTATATTATTATTATTATTATCGTTATTATAATATATTATATAAATACTGAACTCTCTCACTCTCTCTCTATCAATTAACTGACTACTACAACTGTATAATGTTTGTGCACGCGTGGTCGATACGTGGCGGAAACGATTATAATCTCATACAATAAATATTATATAAAAATATGACGATATTTGCGTGAGCAGGTCACTTCTTCTCCGCATCGTCATATTTCGACTTCAACAATGATAATAATTATTATTAAGATATTATCCGGACGTACCTATCTTTACGTGAAATATGTGACGTATAATACTGTATACTATCTTCATGTATATATAACGACAAAATGTATTGTCTAAAATATAACGTTTTTATTATTATTATTATAATACATGATAAATATTTTTATTTTTGTGGAAAAATGCTCATATTATTATTATTATTATTTTTATTTTATTATTATTTTTGTCATTGGTTATTATTATTTTATGTGTTTTTTTTCGTTCGTTGACTCATGTACATAGTTAATATTATTATAATTATTAATCGGAGGAACTTGATTTTATTAGGTTTTCAAAATATTATATAATTTATTATCGTAAACGTTGTGCAGTTTGTTTTCACCATAATCGCCTCATGAAGTCATGAAATGCAAACATGACATAACACTTTCACGAACAAAAAGTTGTAGATTACTATACGGCATAAATATTATATTTAATAATCCGGGGGATAACAAACATGCGCTCTAAACGTTAACATTATAAAAATTATAATGATATTATGATTTTATTATTGTTAATACAAATATAATACATAAATATTTTTATTGATTAACCGCTCTTGCGGTTGAGGTTTTCGGGTTTCGTTTCTCGTTGTTTGAAGTAAGTACAATATTATTACATTTTATATAGCATTTGTGTACCTATATATTGTTTAACGTATGTTTTCCGGAGTGCGTTTTATATATCGCTCAATTACGTACCTATATATAATATTATCTTGTATTATAATAATAATTACTATTATTATTTGTACCTTGTGTTTATAAAATATTTTTGTTTTATTACTGTAAGATTATATTATATCTGTGTTGTGTAAATTTTCACGTGGGTGACATAAAATTATTGCAAATTAAAAAATATTATATTTACCTACCTAAAAACATAAAACCGAGAAAACGTGTTGTGTTTAATTATATTTTAATATAGAAAATATACATGATGAACATTTTATCGAATATGAATTTTTGGATTATCTATAATTTGGTAAGCAGTAAAAATATCCGCATCTATAATATTCAGAGAAAAAAATATCTGAAAGTAGTAACATTAAAATATTAAATAGCCATCTTAGTAATATCCAGAACAAAACATTTATATATCTAAGTCATAACTATGTAGGTACCTATACGTTATTAGTTCGTATGTTATATTATTAATATTTTTTTTTATATAAACATGATAACAATGTATAGATATTTGTATTTGATGTAATGTTATTTTAGATATACGTTAAACACTTTAAAGCTTCACAGAAAAAAAGAATGGACTGTGAAGTAAAGAATCTATGTAGTGTCTCACAAAAAAAAGAGCAACTACACATTTACAAGCTACGCCCAAAGATTCAAAGATTCTATTTATTCCTTTAAAAAAACCAAGTGCAGGTTTACAGTAACTGTTGATGTCATCGGTATATTACTTAGAAAAATAAAATGTGACCAATAATTTGATGATTTTAGTTTATTTATAAATTTAAATGATTCTGGATTATTTAGGGCTGTTATTACCAAGCCTGGGAAAGTTAATGATAACTTTTAACTGAGTTAAGTTAAGTTAACTTAAGTTGATAGAAAATCTTTTGAAAAGTGAAAAGTTAATAGTTTTCCAAATTTTTTTTTAACTCAGTTAAGTTAAGAGTTACATTGAAAGTTACAATAAACTTACTAGGTAACTTAAGTTATGCTATTTAGTAGTATTTTTTTTTAATAAATAAATATCCAGTAATATGGTTTAAAATAATAAAAAGTAAATGTTTATACAATATGTATCATAATATATTATTATCAATCAACAGTAGTAATTTTATTATATTAATGATTTAATAATTTATAAACTAACTTGAATTTGATTAAAAATAACTCGTTATTTATTAATATTATATCAATAAAAATCAGTTTAGTTAAAAATTAAGTTAATGAATATTAAATTGTAAAAGTTAAGTTAAAAAGTTAAAATTTAGTTAACTTATAAGTTATAACTTAACTTTAACTTTTTAACTTGCTTATGCCCAGGTTTGGTTATTATACTACTCCGCCAAATTATATTTATCTAACAGTTTGGCTAGCCCAGTTAAGCATAGCGACTTTAGAATAAACCATTATTACAATGTTAAGACGGGACCCCATAACTCGTGTATTTGACGAATATCCTCGAATATACGAATAATCGGCAAGTTACCGACAATCGACGGGAAGGTCGTGAATAACGAATACCGATTACCGAATATTCTCACAAAGTACTCCATTCCCATTACTCGGCGAGTATCCACGAATACCAAATATTCGTCATATACATGAGTCGTGGGATCCCGCCTTTGCCGTTAGTTATATTCATCGGTTAATTGCAATCATAATAACGATTTTCACTGGCTATTGAAATCAGCTGTTATGTAATAACAAATAACCGATAATGAAACATAGATTTTGATAAAACTGAAAACTGATGCTGTCTTAAGTGGATTACACACTAGGCGATTCGAACGCACGTTTACGTGCGTTTCGACAGTGGCGTGTCCAGAACTTTTTTTGTGGATGGGCACAACAATTAAGTTCAGAATGGTTTTACCCCCTCCTCATACTATAATTTGATCTATTTATAAGTTTTAGTATTTTTATTCTAAATGACTAATTTTAATATTTTTATTACCAATGGTATCTTACCTTTATAAACATAAACTTTAAATACTCAAATCTTTTGAAAAACACAAATAACAATTAATATACTTATAATATTAATAATACATATTAAAATATACACATTTTTCAAATTAAAAATCAAACAAATATTTTTAATGTATGGTATAATTATAAAGAAAACGATAATCTACGGTTTT
The DNA here is from genome assembly GCF_005508785.2 of Acyrthosiphon pisum. Classification (NCBI taxonomy): domain Eukaryota; kingdom Metazoa; phylum Arthropoda; class Insecta; order Hemiptera; family Aphididae; genus Acyrthosiphon; species Acyrthosiphon pisum. The sequence goes on from NC_042493.1 coordinate 17,019,515, forward strand.
TGCTCGTGGCAAATTCATCTATGACTGGTGTTGGATCTTGTATTAACTGTCCACTCAGTTCCCTTTCTATCAATAAAATTGCAGAATTATGAAGTCTTTCACTTGTAATATGATGTATAATATACTTATATACGTCACTCACTCACTTATTATATACCTAATCAAAACAATTTTTTTTAACTATTTATAAATAATATTTTCATTGAGCATCGGACTTACACTAGTCTAGTACTTGTATAAAAATGTGGGTGGGCACATGCCTACCAGGCCCACCCCCTAAACACGCCACTGCGTTTCGAACGTCGCGATTAATCGTTCAAAATTAAACATGTACTTTTATATGGGTTTATTCACACACGTAAATGAGACGCACGTTCGGTTGCGTTCGAACGCACCGAAACGTTCATGTTTAATTTTGTGCGTCCGGTCGCGATTTGCAGCTATAATTAAACATTATTTTTCCAATGTATTTCCAATGCATTTCCGGCGTTTCAATACACACGGACGATTATTTACGCTGCGATTGCCCCGCGTTTATTTACGTTCATTCATAATTTGTCTACGACAGTTGTCGTATTCGTATACTTGTAGTTTACGAAGTTCGTATTTTACAAAGTTACAGTTGTTACCCAGCTAGTCAGTTGTTATTTAAGTATAATACTTAAGTATTTAGTATTTACATATTTATACCTACGTATTTGAAAATTGTCAAATATGTTTGACAATGAATCATTTATTAATGAGGTATCGAAGGAGGAATCTATATGGAATATAGGTAAGTTCTTTTCATTATCATATTTAATTATTTTAATTTAGAATTTAACAACTTACTAACAATTTACTAACTTAGTTAGTCTGAGTATATTGTATACCGTGTAATGCTATACTTACGTAAAACCAGTGGCGTCTTTTCAGTTTTAATTAGACTATGGCAATTTTTCACAGCTTTTCCGACTCAACATTTTTTTACTCAGATTCTCATAGCATAGTGCCGTAGTAGTTAACGGGGGGGGGGGGGGGCGTGTGGTAAATGTGCCGAATTAAGGTTGATGTAAATACTAGACTGGGGCAAATGCCCCAGTTGCCCCACCACAAATGACGCCACTGTGTAAAACGTCATTCATCAATCATCATAATATTATATATTCAATTTATGGAAAATAAGTTATACCATGATAAGAATGCCAAACATGTAAGTTGGACCAAGGTGGCCAGAGCTTCTATCAAAGACTTCGACCAACTTGAGGAAATTTTTAAAAGCAAAAAAAGTAAGCATAAAATATATCATGTTGTAACTTGTAAGTTTTATTTAATATTCAGTGCACATGACAATATTCTTAATCCATAAATAACATATAAAAAAAAAAAAACAGTTTTTTTTAAATATTTTAAATAATAGTATAAGTATAGGTATTAGGTATAGGCAATATAAATATGATGGGTATACTACACATTATATTACATAATAATTTTATCCTTACTATTAGCCTATGACCTTGTTTTGCCAGCTTAACTCATGAGCCGGTTCATTAAAATAGTTGACAAAATAGTCTCTCACTTCTTTTGCCATTGAGGTTGAGTTGCCTACTCCAATTTTTTCTATTGCATCTTTCATTTCACAATTTTGAGCATCTTCTGTGTTATACCCATCTCTACGTCTAACAAAATTGTGCAAAACGCAACAAGTTTTAGTTATCACTACTGCAAAATCTGGTTCTACCAATAGCGCAGTGTGAAAAACCCTCCATTTGTTAGATAAAATACCGAACGTACATTCAATATTCTGCCTTGCTCTGGACAGACGGTAATTAAATATACGCCTTTTATCATTTAAAGTTCTTCCGGGGAAAGGGCGTAAAAGATTCGTGTGCAAAGCAAACGCTTTACCAATTATAACGAAGGGTTGCGGAGTACCTCCTTCATCTCCTGGCAAATATTGAGGTTGTGGAAAATTATTTTTACAACCGTATAATTTTTTACCGAATGCTGATTTTTTAAAAATATTACAGTCACTCTCCTTCCCAAATGATCCAACATCTATAATTGTGAAGCAGTAATTTGCATCACAGATGGCCATGAGGATTAAGGAAAAAAAATGTTTGTAGTTGTAATATAAAGTACCACTTCTGGGGGGACATTCTAGTCTGATGTGTTTCCCGTCTACAGCTTCTAAACAATTTGGAAATTGGGTCTTATTATAAAACACCTCAGATATATGTAACCAATCATCCGTTGTTGGTACAACCATTTCCTTTGGTTGCAGAATTGTCCATAACACTTCGCATGTTTCTCGAACAATTTTTGCAATGGTTGACACGCCCCATTAAAAAATCGAAGTGGAGAGCAGAAAAGTTAGTCCCTGGGGGTCGATTCTTGAATCTCGTTATAGCATTGTCGTGTACGACAAATCACGTTTGTCACATGAAATATGTTTTTGTCTATTCTTCAATGTGTATACGAAAAAAATTATACGAAAAAAGTTGTGTGAAAAAATATCGTGGGGGTATGCGTGCCACGACTTTTTTCATATCACTCGACTTTTATTATTATCATCGTTTATCTTCACCCAATTGTTAAATTAGTAGGTACATATTTTGTTGAAGTTCATGTTTAAAAATGGATAATTTCAACGATCTTGCAGCTCTATACTGGGTGATTCTTTTATCATAAAACACTCATTATTTCAGAAAGTGTACATTTTTTTGAAAATATTTTTTTACATAGTTTCGAGTCGCTTATAAAACAATGTTTTTCTTAAAAAATTATATTTTTAAATATTTTTTATCCTTATAATTTTTTAAGTTTTTTAATTTTTTGAATGACAACATTGGGTTTTAATTTTATATTCCAAAGCAGAATATTTTTCTTAGTATTTTCATGTATCAAAATACTAAAATGTACACTCTGAAATAATGAGTCTTCTATGATAAAAGAATCACCCGGTATATTTTGAATATGGTTGATGAAGAAGCGGCATATAACCCAAGACATGGGTTTACAGTTAAGTATGACCCATTTACACAATGTGATCGTTTATTTTTAAAAAATTATAGATTAAGCAAAGATTTAGTTCAACAGCTAATAGCTTTAATTACACCTTACATTGAACCAGAAAGAAGATAGTCATCTATAAAACTCTCCGAAAATATAATAGTAAAAAGTTGTAAATAAATGTAGGTATTAATTGAATGTAAAAAAACCTACTATGTTCAACCAAGTTAAATACATATATAGGAGCTTATTACATTAGGAACAATATGTCAACTAACAATGCATTATTATAATATAATACTACTAAATTTATTTATGAAAATATTGATGATAAGCATTTGGCATTTCCATGACATTAAAAAGCATTTGATTCAGTATTACAGTGGACTGTGATATATTACTAAATAAATTGTACTTTA
>NC_042493.1:17022974-17033597 GCF_005508785.2 Acyrthosiphon pisum
TCTGAATAATTAAATATACATTGTATTAAATTAATATTTAATGTATACTAGATAAAAAATAATGTAATTATAATTTAATGTTCCTATTTAATACCTATATTTATTTTTCTAATAGTGTATTATGAATATTATTAAAGTAATTTAATTTGATTTGTAATGAACTTTAATAACATTTTTAATAATTTAGTACCTAGGTATGTGATGTGTAAAGTTAGTAATTTGTGCTAAAGAGCAGATTTTTAGGTTCTTTAAAGCTTAAAATATGATGCTAATATGTTCTAAAAAACACTAAAATATTCTCTAAATATTCCTTAAACTTGTAAATATGCCGATAATATGATATAAAAAAAATGTAAAACAGTTCATACATAGGTATATAAATATAGGTAACAAAATATATATAAAAAATAAACAATAACATCAATAAATAACATTCATGCACGTTTTCTTTGGTAATAGATAAATAAATATAAAAAATGTAAAACAGTTCATACATTGGTATATAAATATAATATTTTTTATATTTAAATAAATGACCTATTATTTGTATTTTAAAAAATAAAAATGAATATTACAAAACTAAATCGTAAAACATTAAAAGTTAAAATATTGAAATTAAAATATAATTTAATATTTATATTAGAAATTTCATCAAATGCGATAATATATGGTACAAAGACTACAATCACTGACTGAGAGTAACAGAATATGTTTCCAATTTGATTACAAACAAGCACGTAATTTAATGATTTTATTTTTTACCTAGAAAAAATTGTTGCTAGAAAAATTCACAATACGAGAAATTAACATAATGTATGATTTTTTATAAATAATAATGGAATATATTTTAAAATATGAAAAATAGGTTAAATATTCTCTAATGCCAAAATATGCAAAATACATTTTTCCTACGAACTCTGATGTATACATCGCCCACATTTTTCATTCTCGTAAAGTTGCATAAAGCCAGTACAAATATGTAAAAACCTAAAGATCCGCTCTTAAGTAATGACGAATGAGTAATGTTATATTAATTTACATGTACTTTTTTTAAGTTATGGAACTCCAAAAGAAATGGAGATCGTTTCGAGATAGTTACCGCCGTAAATGCGTTACTAAATCTGGACAAGCATCTAAAAAGTCAACGCCGTATATTTATGCAAATATATTAGGATTTTTTACTCCGACCATGCAAAATCGAACTTAAGAAATCTCAGAAATATATAATATATATGTATATAAATATTAACACTAGGTAGATAATTTATTTATAGGTAGGTAGTAAATGTTGTAATCAGGTATAATCTGTCATTACTCATTATAATATAGTATATACCTATAGGTAAATCAAAAAAATATTAAATCACTTTGTAACTAAAAAACGAATGACCGTAGATACTTTCAATCGTCACCAAATTATTATATTAACAATATTTATATATATAATTTATAGTCACGTGCGCTACACGTATAAAATATTATTTTTATTTTTAAGTACTGAAAATAAAAAATTTAAAATTTAATTAAAATTTTTTTGGAAAAATTCAGAATAGCCAATTTGTAAATCTGATTATAAGAACAATCTTGATGGTAAAAAAATTTATCTGAGTAATGTAGTTTGTTTTTTAGAACTTTTAATATATGAAAATTTTTTTGAGTAAATTTATACTACCTTACTGTTTTTAAAATATTATTTCTGGGAATTCTTTTGACATAAGTATATTTCTTAAATATATAATTTAATAAATATATTTATTAATCATATAATTTTCACAATTTTTGTCATACGTTTAAGTAGCAGCATTTTTTTTCGTCATTTCTTCCTGTTACACCCTGTATATATAATATATATATTAGCAAGGCTGGGCATTAACGAGTTAAAAAGTTAAAGTTAAGGTAATAAGTTAATTTTAATTTTATCATATTTTACTACTTCAGTATATTTCGTTTTCATGTCAAAAAATATTCACCGTGAATTGTTTAAAGTAAAAAATGTATATAATTCGAATTTAACTTATATGGAAACATTGTATTAAATATATAAACACTATAGTCTATAATTTAGTTTTGGGTTGGAAAAAAATTAAGTATGTTAGTGTTGTATAAACAAATTAACTTTTTTTTAACTTAATAAAAAGTTAACAAAAAGTATGTATTAACTTTTAACTTAACTGAGTTAACCTATAGTTAAATTAACTTTTAACTTTTAATTTTTTGTTATTGGTACATATTAACTTAACTTAACTGAGTTAAAAAAAATCATTAACTTGCCCAGCCTTGTATATTAGGTATTACACTCTTGAAATTTTCACCAAATATTTATATTAGCATTTTCCATAAATGGTAATAATTTCGAAATATTTTGACTCTTTTTAAACTAGTTATAACTTTGAGAAATGACAGTTCTTTATTTGCCAAATATTTTTTATGAGCCTTCCGAATTTAAAATTTTGATGAAATTTATAGGTATAACAAGTAAAATAATTCTCATAGAATGGTTTTCTTATTAAATTTTGCTTATTTAAAAAACAAATAATTTGCAATTTTATACAAATATGGTTATATTAGCCAATAATGATGATCAGCACTTAAAAATATTCGAGATACATATTATACAAGAATTTTTTTTACAAGCATTCAAAGTTCAAATTTTGGTCAAATTTGTCAAAATCCCGTATACTTGCAATCCATTTACAATACTTGCAATTATAGTTAAAAATGTACAGCTAGGACTTGAATATTTAACACAATGCTCCTCATAAATATTTCACACTGAAACCAAAAATTCTAAAAAATATTAACTATTTAACTCATTCATTTATTTAGTGACCACTCGACATCTACTGTACAGCAGTGTATACTTACCCACCTTTTTAATGCTGTCATTATTGATTATTAATTAACATAATGGGCGTATATATATGATGAATAATGTATAATTATCTTATTCGTAGAACCGAAAGTAATGTAGAACCTAGTGACGATCTGATGAACAGGAAGGAGAGACCGAAGACGTGGGGTTAATTGTTGGTAAAAATATTACAATGGAAGAAGTTATGGACGACACCGGTGCAGACGAACAACCGCCACGAAAGAAATAAAACCATAATAAAGAACCCCGCATCAAATTTCGGAACCTCATTACTAAAAATATTACAAAACCGTCGAACTTACCAGAAGACCCGGAAAAGTGTTTTTTAATGTCATTACTCCCGCAAATTAAGTCCTTAACTGAAGACCAAAAATCAATGGTGTATGTTGAGTTTTTAAATACTATTCAACGAGTTAAACATTACTCATCTACTATGCCTCATTCCTATAATCCTTCTAATGCACCAATTAATCAACCAAACTCATACTATTCTCAACAGCATCTTTCTTCTCCTGGATATTACTATGCCAATGATTCACAGAATGTTCCTACAGCTATAATAAATTCTACCATTACTTCTCCACAAAGCTTACATGATGAATCTAGTAACTTTTCAGAACCTCCTTCTCCTGCAATTAATTCAACTAAAATACAAAATTCTTACAATTTTTCCAACATGTCTTCTCCAACTCCACAAAATATGTCTACACCTCCAATACATCATGCCCATCACTATATAAACAATTACTGTCAGCCTACGTCTCCGTACAACTTTTCCAATAAAAATACACTATGAATTTATTGCATAAAAACTTAAATTAATAAATAAAATAAATACTAGTTTCTACATTTTCAAATTTTATTTTTGAATACTTACCTCAGTGTCACGGTCAACCGCTCTTCAGATGATATTGGTACACGCAAACCAGTGTGCTGTTTTGACAATTTTGGTCTAACCAGCGATATCTTAATAAATTTAAATAAATGTAATCATTATTGTGTGTAGTATTATCATAAATTCATATTTTTTTGTGTGTATATATAATGTATATACTATAAAGGGATGACTGATTATTGCACATTATGTGAATTATGCAACTTTAATTATATAGGTATCTAGTGTTAAGTTTGTACTACACGGTAAATTTCAGTCAATATTTGAGATTCCTTCAGAACTTGGACAATATACACCATATTTTGGATTTTTATAATAGACTCAATATTTATTTTAGATTCGAATAGTATTATTTATTTTTTTTTTTTGTGTGTCTGGTAGAAAAATGAATCTAGTTAACGTTTAGGGGTATAGTTAAAAATTAAAAAATTTAATTATAACGCAAAACCAGTTTTTGAAAAAATTGGTTATATTTTTTGGCTAACTCTGAAAAAAAAATAAACGTAGGTTGGTACATGCAATTTTCACTGAATATCAACAGTTTTTATATGGCATACAATTTTCAAAATATTTAAAATTTTTTTTTACCTATGTTTAAGCATAAGAAAATGCTGATGTTGATTATTTTTTACTCAAATACATTTTTTATGAGCGTTTAAAGTTAGACTTTGGATATACGCCAGTAAATTAACAATTTCTCATAGAACGATTTTGTTATTTTGTTATAATTTAAAAATATTATTCGTTGGTAGTTGAAACTTTTAAAGTATATTATTATATTTTATACACACAATTACCACAATTACTACATAACTTTAATCTACTGTACTAATGCCTAATAGTAAAATAAAAGACTTTAAAAGAAATTATATAAAATATAGGTAAGTACCTACTTAGTAATATAGTGTGACAGATCATCATCGCTCAGAATCATTTTTCGTATACGATGATTTAATTTATGATTTAATATTTAATTTTTAAAATTAACATTATACATTCCCATGTCCATGTTCATAATATAATTACTATAATAGGTATTAGTACTATACTATTAATTAATAATTACTAATTGTAAAATGATTTACATTTCATACTAAAAAATATTGTACATTGGTCTATGAAATAATATGTAAACCATATATTTCTACTTACCAGCTCATCAAACGATGTTATCGACATACGGTAATATTTCATGAACTCTTCTGTAACAATATAGTAGGAGCCTTGTATTAAATTTTCAAGTATTTTTACTCAACAAATAAAGTTTTATTGACATTCATAGAAAAAAAAACTTATTAAATTGGAAACTGAAATTGTCCGTAAACAGCTCAAAACAAATCAAAATATTTTGAAAATTTTATCATGTATATAAAATGGAAATATAAACAACCAGTGAAAATTTCATGTATCTAAAGTTTTAAAGTTACACCAAAAACCAAAATCAATTTTCTCGAAAACAGATTTTTGCGTAAAAATTCCCGTTTCTCCTTAATTTTTCTTTTGTTTTTCACTGCGCTTTTGAAAACTATTGGAAAAATTACCAAAGCACCAACTAGATTCACTTTCCTATCAGAAAAGGTACTGTTGAAGAAAATCCAAGCACTTTTAGTATCCTAAACGGTGATGACAGACACAAAAAAAAAAAAAAATAAAAAAAAAAAAAAAAAACACACCATCTCAGAATCTAAAATCGAGCTTTGATCCGACCTGTATAAGCTTCTCATCTTTCAGATAAAAAAAAATTAACGAAATCCGACAATTCTACAGGACGTGAGAGTTTTTTTCCGTGAAGTCATTTTCGTTGATATAATACACTGTATCGACCCCGTCTAAATAAGTATCGAGCTGTAGATTAGTGGAAAAGTATTATAATTAAGGCAATAACTAAAATATATAAAACATAATATTCAAATAGGATAGAAATTTCAAAAATTGGAAATACTGGCACCGACACCCTTAAGATAAAAATAAATATAGATTTCAAATCTTTATAACATACTGTATTATATGAAATTAAACTTATTATTGGTGGATGGAAAACCCATAAGGCTCGAGTGTCCCAAAAACAGTGGATCGTTGTATTATAATTACAAAAACTTTTTTTCTTTGATTCTAATGGCCATTTGTAATTCAAATTATTGTTTTCGTATCATTGATGTTGGGTCATGTGGCAAAGAAAGCGATTGTAACGTTTTCATAACTTCAACTTTTGGTAAAAAATTATTTCAGGTATTCAGATATAAGGTCAATTTTCCATCACATCAATGTTTACCTGGCGATCAAAATGGAGTGCCGTTTGTTTTAGTAGCCGACGAAGCGTTTGCGCTGCACAAACACTTACTAAGACCGTTTCCAGGTAGAACATTAAACAATAACAGAAGAATTTTTAACTATCGCTTATCGAGGGCCCGTCAGTATATGGAATGCATATTTGGAATATTGTCAAAAAAATGGTGAGTATTTCAATCAAGTATTTTAGTTGACCCAAATGTTGCAGTCACAATAACGAAAGCCTGCTGCGTCTTATATGACTTCGTACGACGCCGAGACGTTGAAGACAATAACCATGAAGACAGTCAGAATAACTCTATGGAAAGTTTAGTAGAAAGAGTAGGTGTTAGAAATTCACAGACCAGTGCAAAAGATGTAAGAGAATACTTCGTGGCATATGTGAATGGCCCAAATCACTCACTTAGCTGGCAAAACAAAATTATTGGTAAATAATTTCGGGATCATAATAATATTATGGGTGATCTACTTTTTATTATATTATACTATATTTATGTATTTATAATTATATGAATTCCAATTTTACCTTTTTCCAATTTTAACTTGTCGTCCAGCTCATTATAATTGTCAACACAAATATTTGCTACATTTGTCCATCCCACGTGTATTGCCTGCATATCGTGATGACTTTTTCCTCTAAATACATAATTATAATTCATAACCACACTTTGTAATACATTATTCATAGATATTCTAAAATTCTAATATTCATTAAATTAGTTTCCACCTTCCTAAGTTTTTTTTTTTGCTATCAGATTTATTACTAAATAAACTTTAAATTAATTTCATGTAACTACAAAACAAAATATATAATAAGTGTATTGTGCATGTTTTTGCATATTGAGTGGTTTATGTGCTTTGTAGTTTTAATAGAATATTTTTCAATTTTACTATTTTTTAGAGAATATATTTGATGAATAACGATATGTTTCATGTTTATAATAGAATTTGAAAATTTGTCAACAAAAAAGAATAAAATACTTTATAATGTATATTTATTTTGAAAGTTTTCAATAGGTATTGAAGTATCGTGTATTTCAAATCCTTAGTTGACATACAATTTTCCGTTTTTATTAATTATTAGTAAATATTTAGTACAAATTATAAAGTATAAAAATATTTGTATTTATGAAAATTGTGAGTAAAAAAATAATGTATATTTTTAAAGCATATTTGTATCATTAGGTATATGTACATAAGTACATGCATATAATATGTGTATAATAATATATACTATAATATATTATATTATAGTACTTGTTAAGTGCATTGAATTTTGAGCCCTATTATAACCAATTAAAACTTGTAAGTAGATATTATTACTATTTATTGATATATGAATAATCAATGCAGTACTTACGTTTGTTCCAAATACATTCATTTTGTTGGATTTCAACAATAAATTGTTCAATATCAAACATTTTATAAATTTATAATAGAAACGAAATAAACTAATATTAAAATTGAATAACTAAAAAATAGGAACGTAGCCTATGAATGACGGCAGAATAGTGTCACTCAGACACCAAGGGATTATCCGTAGCTGAATTCGATAATTTACTTTTCACTGGTTTCAACATGTCTCTACTGGTCTCGGCTTGTGTCTTGACATGACTTGGCATGATAATTAAAATTATGTTTAAAAATTACTATCGATTATTATTGAATAGTTTTTAAAAATGTAAAAATCGTAAAAATGTCAAATTGGAGCAATGAATTTACGAGTTTTGTGTTCAGGTCTACAGGGGGTTAGCCTGGGCCCAGCCACATTTGTAGGTACCAAGTTCCTAGGCCTTCAAATAACAGAAGGTAGAATATAATAATTTTGAACCTAGAAAAATGTCTAGAAGTCTAGAAAAATGGTTCTGGGCACATCACTGGAATTAACCACGCTTCAATCATGATTTTTTTAACCCTTAACTAGTGACGTGCGGTATCTTATACTACTCAGATTTTAATTTTATCAATTTTGTTCTTATCAGTTGGAACAAAACATCGATTGTAGCATGACAAAATAACTAGGTATGTCAGCAATATTGCTGATTTAGAAACAAATCGCGCACCCACCCTCCGCCCAGCCTTGTACTGTGAAGTAAGCATTTCTTCGGTTCTCATCGGTCCGCCGCCGCCGCCGACTCCACCACCAATTCACCGCTCAGCCAACACCACCCCACGTCACCGTATTTGGCATCTAACGCAGGCACGGATCCAACAATTTTTTTACAACAGAAATACAAATTTAATAAAATATTATACTTTATTCTTAATTTAAAAATGTTGTTATAATAATAGGTATAGACTATAGGTAATCAATGTGACAAATAAATAAATAAATAAATAAATAAATAAATCAATGTGATTACTGTTACTTTTGCTCATCTTAGGCGTAATTAATAAATAAATAAATAAATATTATATGCCGACTGAGTGTCTTCGCTCAGAATCGTTTTTCTTATACAATGATATTATATCATTGAATTCAAATTTAACACCATCCATTATAGTGACCCACTTGTAATCTACTGTACAGCAGAGCGACACCCACTTGTCCACCTTTTTCTAATTGTACAGTTGTTTTTTCTATTTGAATGTTCTTTAAGGATTCATTCATTTGTACCTATCTTAAATTTAATATACTTTATCTGTCATGGAAATATGGAATTTCCTGATTAATTTAAATATTTAATTCCAAAGATAAAAATATTTATGCCATTTATTAATGTAGTAAATGTACCTATGATGAGTGAATTTATTTTTTTATTAGTATATAATATTTTTTAATCAATATTTAAGATACAATATTATAATGATATATTATTTGAATATTATAGTCAAGTGCAGTTAGACAGTTTTTTATTATATAGTTTGCAATTACCAAAGAAAAATGACAAGTGGTTAGGACACTTTTGTTGGATACATGAACTTTCAAAATGTCTGTATCCTGTCAGCCACTGTTTATGTCTTAAGTAAATATAATAAATTTCAGGAGGGCTAACATTTTATACATCAATGTGAGAAAAGGGCTTGGTTACCACATAACCAAAATAACTTTATATTTATTTATTTTTTTTTTTTGGGGGGGGGGGGGGGCTTTTTGTATATTTGGTGGCTAAGCTCCCCTCCTATTTCCGCCAATGCCTCAGTAAAAACTAAAAGGGCCTCTAAAATTGTTTTGAACCGGGGCCTCAAAATTGTAATTGCGGCACTGTGTATATATCTATATTCTACATAATCTAGGTAACTTGTCAGATGTTTTCTGTAATACTGTTTTATTTTTAGATAAAAACTGAAATTTATTCCAAACATGAACTTATATGAAACTTATTGAGTTGATTGTAAAAAATAAAAGAACGTGCTAGATACACGTAAACCGCATGGAAATTAAATTATTAAAAAAAAAATTACATAATATTTTGTGATAATTAGGTATACACAGGGCCGGATTAGTTAGGCGAAATACCGAGAAAATCTTGGTGGGCCGATACTGTGAGTGTAAGTGAAAATAAATTCATGTTTAAAATACGATTGGCCACTTATAAGCTTTTAATATTTATAGACGTAGTTTTGGGCCACTAAATATGTAAATGGGCCGCTTATAGAAGTAAAAATCTCGATGGACATAACAATCCGGTCCTGGTATACACCGTACATATTATTACGTTGATTAATTAATTAGCAAATAATAAATATTATACAAACTTAATAAAATTGTGTTCAACTAACTTTTTAAATGACTATATTAATTGAATTTTAAAGTTGTAACATAACTTAACATTAGAGTATTAGACATGACAAATTATAAAATAAAATAAATATTTTTCAAGCCGAATAATATGTTTGCTTACCCAGACAGCATTTTGTAACGATAATATTATAATAACGTTAAACTAATATTATTCGTGATTATAATGTTATAATAATATTGTTAAACAAAAAATTGCTGTCTGGGTTAAATACAATTATTACGTTTGATAACAGTCGGAGAAATGCTTACGTCACAGACATGCGTATCACGAGTTGCTGACATACCTGGTTATTTTGTCATGGATTGTAGCATATAACTTTAAGTTTAAACTATATCAATCGATAACAACTGGTAACATGTGTCAAAATCAGCTGAGTTAACTATCAGTGTATTTTAAAGTTGATAAGCGGTATGTGATACCGCACGTCACTATTTACGTAATTTTTTTTTGGTAACTACGTATTTTATAAAACATTTTAAAAATGGATTGCGAACCAGGTCCTTTTAAAAGGTTTTGTGGGACTGATAATTTGTCTCCGGATAATATTTTAAGTCTATTAGATGAGACTTTTAGTGATATCGAAAGTGACAATGATAATGTACATTGAAAGTGATCATTTTTCTGATTCCGAACAAAGTGATGACGGTGAAGAACCCCAAAATAATTCTGATTGTTCGGACTTGGATGCTGACATTGCAAGTTCAAGAAGTAAGTTTTTTACGGAAAAAATAAGTATAAATGGTGTAGTAACGAAATACTTACCAGAAATACTAGAACACTGCAATCAAATATTGTTTTACAACTACCAGGCTTACGTCCAG
>NC_042493.1:17033647-17035776 GCF_005508785.2 Acyrthosiphon pisum
TTGTTACCGCAATTTAACTTTACTATATGATCAAAAATTTGAATTTTAAACATTCATTCAGTTCACTAATTAGGTAGCGCCGGTTATTAGCTAGGCTGCCTCTGCCGATGAAGTCTAGTCACGCCTATAGTAGGTAACAAACTTTTGATATACCAAACTATTTCCTAGGTCCCTTATATCATTTTTAAAAATTCAAATATTTAATGAATGTATATGACGAAATAAAACAGGGAACATTCCATCATGTGATGTATTTATATTTGAATATTTGATATATTATTAGACATTATAATATTTACATTATTTATTTACTTACATTTAAACTAATTACAAGATTATAGATAATATTATATATAATTAAATGTCATCATTATTAAATGGGCATGATGGAATATTATACTATTATTGTGCTGTTTAATCACACTTTAATTAAGTATTTATAATGTATGTAGGAACTGTTAAAAATTAAATTCCCTAAATTTTTGTAAATTCATTAGTCAATTCTCTTTATCTGTAAGTATTTGAAAGTTATTAACAATGCCTAAATGCGTTTTTGAACATTTTGATAGTGATACTAGGAAGAAAGGAAAAAATCAAAAGAACCATGCAATCCATTTGCATAGATTCCCAAAAGATATGAATTTTTGTTTTGTGGTTGCAACAAATTGAATATGGCCAATAAATTAATGCAAAATCCATAAATCATAAAAGTGGTAAGATCATCTATTCATAGGAAATAGATATTAAAATAAATTATTCACACAACATGTATCGTTATTCTTCACTTAATTTAGCTATTAAATTTTATCTAGCCGTTGTTTGCTCATTGTATTTTGGTCCTTACCACATCGATAAGCTATTGATACAGAAACTATTACATTATTCACCTAAACGTATGCGAAAACTTAGAGTTGATGCAATTCCTTTGAGGTGAATAATAGGAAGGTATCATTTAGTTTTTTTTAGTTCAATTTAATACCAATGTTTTTTTTTATAGTATTTACGGCAAAGACTATTATGATATACCTTTTATAAGACCAGTGAACCCTTCTACTGCACTAAACATAGTTGATACACAAAAAATAAGTACTCCTGCTGGAGTATTTGTTATGTAAGATTCCTATGAATATTTTATTTATTCTAATAATTCAACAATAACATATGAATACATTTTTAGAGAATCTAATATTCAGCATAAAAATGTTTTAAAAAATTGGATTTTGTCAACATTGAACAAGGGGTTCAACCGTTAGATTATACAGTTGATAATAGTGACAATCCTCCAAATAATAATTTGATTCAGAAGTAATTTAGTAACTAATTAAATTAATGATGGATATTTTGTTAATTCTTTAATGAAATAATCATGTTTATTTTTATTTAGACTAGTGGAAACAAAAGATTTGTATACAAATAAAAATAAAAACCTTAAAGAGGAGAATAATAAATTAAAAAATAATATTTTAGCATTACATAAAGAGAATAAATCTCTAAAAAATACTGTTAGTGAAATAGAAAATAATTTTGAAATACAATTCCATTCTTTACTGTCAAAATTATTTACGACAACTCAAATTGATATGCTGTTACATCCTAAATTGAAAGCATATAAATGGACTTTTAATGATATTTCATCAGCTATAACATTAAGATCAGTATCTCCAAAAGCGTACAGATATTTGATGAACAAGAAATGTTTTCCTTTACCAGGTTGGACCTAAATTAATTTTATGATATACGACTAACAATGAAATAATGTTTTTATTTTTTATAATCTATATATTTAGGTTTGTCTACTTTAAGAACACGGGTTTCTACATTCACAATTCAACCGGGTATTTTAACTAATGTATTAAAACTTATGAAAGCCAAAGATAATTGTTTAAAGAAGATCTGAAGGTTACCTATAGATTTTTAAATAATATTAACTCTGATTTTTTTTTTCTCAATATTTAAGGAGATGACTTGACTGTGGAGGAAAAATTAACAGTAATTTCTTTTGATGAGACATATATTTCAAACAGAAATTGTTACGACAAAAAATTCGAAAAAGTATATGGTCCACACAGATGTGTTCAAACCGTTGTAGCTATAGAGGTAAGCAAATTAATTAATAATTTTACATTTTT
>NC_042493.1:17035826-17038321 GCF_005508785.2 Acyrthosiphon pisum
GAAACAAGAGAGGAAAAAAAAGTTTGTGGAAAATTCTTTAGATTATAATAAATAATAATAGTTATAAAATTATTAAAATATGTATTATTATTAGGTTTATTTATTTGATTAATAACAAGAAAACTTTCTATAAATGTATAATTATTTATTAATTATACTAACGTGTAGTGCATATTTTGGCCATAATATATTTATATTTTAAGCGTATATTTAAAATAAAAAGTAATTTTGTGGTTTAATTTGTTTATGTTTTTCATTCAGTTGTTGAAAAATACTTGTATATTTGTAACCTGATAATTTGAATAAAATTTTTTTTTGATTTAATGTTATAGTTATAATAGTTATATCATTGACACCTAAGCTCTAGAAAGCGTATACCCACGAATATTTTTAGCAATACACCACTGGTTATACCAAGTTTGTCATATTCTACCTATGGTGGATTGATATAATCAATTAATACAAAATCCTAACCTAACCTAACCGTACTAAAATCAGATGAATAAACGCAAACGCATACGAAAAATTCATTCAAATCGGTTTAACCATTTAGGAGGAGTTCAGTCACAACACACGCTTATTGCGCTTAGCAACACATTCTGCGAAATAATTTAATATATTTGGTAACCAACGGCAACTGTATAAAAAATAAAATAAATTGTCGTAGGTTAAAAAAATTCCCTGTATGAGCCACCCTTTAAAATAAAAATATGGATGTGAAAAATAGTTTACATCCCTCTCTGAGACCTACTTAATATACACAACAAATTTCATTAAAATCGGTCCAGCCGTTTCGGAGGAGTTTGGTAACAAACATTGTGACACAAGATTTTTATATATTAGATATTATATATCTATAATCTAAAATCAATAATATATTATCAACCAATGGATATATGTTTTATAATTAATAGAATATGATATTCATCATCAAATATTATTTTGGTAATAATTTATAGGAATAATTATGAGTTATTCATATATTATTTAATTTTAAATGAAGGGTGGTACTGCAAAACGTGTTAATGCCATTTTTAACAAAATCGATGTTAATATAGTCTTTTCTTATTATAAAAATGGCGGGAAATTGAATGTTGCTATCGTTTCGTTCCTAATATCAATATTTTATTTGATACGCTCATTTATAAAAAGCGTTTTTAGATCAAAACGTGTTATTTCCATAGTGGTTTTATTTCAAAATGTACTACTTCCAATTTTAATGCAAAATGTGCTAAATCCTTTGCAATTCATATGAGACCCACTTTTATTATTTTTCAAAATGTGCTATTGCCATTATTATTACAGTACGTGCTAATTCCACTTTTTGTTCATTATGTATAACCCATGGTGTTTCTGATACAATCTTTCATTTTATTTTTTTCTCTTAACGTACTATTTCCAAGTATCTACAGAAATACTTTTTTTAAAACTATATTTTACTTTTTTTGATATTAATAATTTTAGTTTTCTTCTATGCGTTTTGATTACATTATTTTATAAGTAAATAAGTTGTCCAAAACGATAACAGTAACCATAATTCTATGAGTTAAGTTGGTTTGTTATGATATCCATTTGAAAATGCCACTGTGACTGATAAACTGATTGTGTATTTATTATCCAAAGTGAACATTACTTATTAGTTATTTGTATTTTGTCATTACCTACTCATTATTCATTTTGTTCAATTATCATTATATTATATCGTCATTATATTTATATTTCATAATACAATTAAATATTAATCATAATAATTTATTATTCACAATAATGAAACAACTATGTTAATACTTACCTAGGATACATAGGTATGTACTTACATTTGTTTTTTACCTGAATAACCAGATACATTATGCTATTTTATTCATAATAAATTGAAGTTTCTATGTAAGAAATATTTCACTCATTAACAAATATTATATAATAAAATAATGTATTTTCTTAATTAAGAAATAGTATTGTATTATTATTTTATTTGATATCTATAAATATATAGGGTAATAACTATATAATTAAAACTGAGAAAAATTCTTGAATATATGTAAATATATTTATTTAATTTTATATAGAATAAAGTAGGGTAAGCATTCCAGTTACTGAACACCCCCTCAGTAATTTAACGATATTTATAAGTAAAGAGCGGATTTTTAGGTTCTTAAAAGCTTAAAATATGATGCTAATATGCTCTAAAAATATTCTCTAAATATGCTTTAAACTTATAAATATGCAAATAATATGTTTTTTTTTCGAAAATAGTTCAATAAAAACAATAAATAACTTATGCACCATTCCTTTGGTAACGTAAAATATTTAATTATAAAAAATACAAAACAGTTCATAGATATATGAATATAATGAAATAGGTATATATATATATAAAAAAAACAAAACAAATTAATAAAAACTATATAGAACTTGCATGCCCTTTGGCAACAGCTAAGTTATTTAAATATAAAAACATAAATTAGTTCATACTTAGTTACCTCAATGAATATAAT
>NC_042493.1:17038421-17039057 GCF_005508785.2 Acyrthosiphon pisum
CCGTTAGACTGTTAGAGGTATGGTCATTATTATTTAACGATGAAATTATTCAAGAAGTTGTGGTTTGGACTAATGACAAAATTAAAAAAACACGTGAAAAATATTTTAAAAAAGAGTCTAGCGATTTAAGAGACACTGATATGACTGAAATCAAAGCTTTATTCGGGTTATTGTATTACACATCTGTTTTTAAATCTAACCATGAAAGCACAAACTTAATTTTCGCAACTGATGGTTTTGGCCGTGAAATTTTCCGTTGTGTGACTAGCCAAAAAAGATTTATGATACTTTTGACTTGTTTGCGTTTTGACAATCCTAATGACCGCGAAGAGAGAAAAAAAGGACCCACTCGCTCCTATTTCGAATTTATTCAATATATTTATGAAAAGATGTCAGTCTGTTTACACTATAGGTAGTTGTGCTAAAATTGACGAAACGTTGACAAGCTTTAGAGGAAGACGTAAATTTAAAATTTGTATATTCCGATGAAGCCATGTAAGTATGGTATAAAGTAGATGTGCATGAAAGATTCACGTAACAGTTACCTGACAAATGCATATATTTATACTGGAAAAAATTCTGATAGTATGAATCTCAATGATCAAGGTAAAAAATTTTCAAAATCTACCCAATCTG
>NC_042493.1:17039236-17045528 GCF_005508785.2 Acyrthosiphon pisum
GAAAAATCCCTTCATCTTTTTTACCACAAAAAAAAGAAAGAAGTTGGTAAAATTGAGTATGGCTTTAAAAAACATATTACTATGGTAACAATGGTGACAAAACCAGGAAAATCGGTTATTTTAGTATCATCTATGCATCACCCAAAATTTTTTGTACGAGGAAAATAATAAACCCGAAATAATATGTTACTATAACTTGACTAAAGGAGGCGTTGATTCATTAGACTAAAAGTGTTCAGTTTATTCCTCCAGTCGTCGTTCCCAGAGATGGCCTTAACCTATTTTTTTATAGAATGCTTGATATACCTAGCGTTAACGCATTTGTACTGTACAATTCGTATAAAAATAATATTGAGATAAATAGAGCTGAATTTTTAAAAAGATTAGCATTTGCTTTAGTCAAACCAGAAATGGAAAGACGATACGAAAATAAACGAATACCTCGTGTTATTCGCTTTAAGATTGGAGAGATTTTGAACAAAAAAAAAGATTTGTCAGAAACAAATGTTTTCGACAAACGGCTCGAAGTAAAAAAAAACGTGTACAATTTGTCCACCGAAAATAAAAAGGAAAACATTTTATGTTTGTCATTTATGTGGAGACCACTAGTTAAGGGTTAAATAAAATTAACCCACGCAATCGTAATCACGTCCGTGGTCCACGTGGACAATACGCTCCATGTGCATATGTCCATTGGAAATACACAGTTTTAGCGAGCGGTAGCGGTCGACCGCCCGAAATTTAAACATGAGCGGACACAGGCGGTAGTCCGCGTGGATAAGCGGCGCGGTTTTGCCGTATGCATATGCCAATTGAATAACCCATGGTTAATTTTGGGCGGTTATCCGACGCGGATTTTAACCGCGACCGGGCGCGGCTTAACCACTCCGTGTGTACTGTGTAGCCAGCTTAATAGTGGCGTGGCGTGGAGAACGGCGATTTCAAAGGCAATTTTTCTTAAATAGAGGGGTGGGTGGTAACCAGTGGGTCCCCTAGTAAATGTATACATTATATATTATAACATGATATTCTCAATAGGTAGTCAATAACGTTCTGAAATATAATTAGTTATATTATATTAATAAATTATTATGCATTAGTACTTGGGATATTTGCAGTCTTGTATACAATACTTTTATACTTTTATACTTCTCTAATGGATATTTGTAATTTGCCTCTGGAAAATTTTTAGTTCTCCACGCCACTGACTCCTTATAATATATTATTATTAAGCTATGAATTAAATTCAATGTATTTACTTACTAGTGTGCGACCAGGGGCGGGTCCAGGGGGGAGCCCTAGGGGCCGCCCCCCCCCAAGCCCGTATTTATAAAAAATGTATATTTTTAACAAAAAATGCATATTAAATTATTATAATATTGGCATATGGACTAGGTGGGCCATAGAGGTATGACGGTATACGATGTACCTGCTGGGTAAATGGACTAAAAATAGACGACTTGAATTTGTGTTGTAAAAAATATTGTTTTCTTTTCGTTATAAGATTTTGTGAAATTATAAGCCCCCCCCCCCCTCTGTGCGACAACAGAAGAAGAAAAGCATCTACTCATGCGTCAACTAAGTCTGTCATCTAAAACCATCAGTCCAGAATTACGGAAATTTGCTCTAACATTACATTTATATTCCCCAAATGCTTATGACTATCTCCGTAATATATTCAACAAATCTTTACCACATTCAAGTACAATTAGAAAGTGGTATGCAACAATAGATGGCCGTCCAGGATTAACATCAGAATCATTAAGAGCTATACAAATTAAAGTTCAAGAATTTAAAGAAAGTGGAAAACAATTAATTGGTGGACTAATGTTAGATGAAATGTGTATAAAAGAAAATATTTAATGGACTGGATCACGTTACCAGGGCTTTATTGATTACGGTCCAGGTAGCATAAATAAGATAGATAATTTGTCATATGTCAAGGATGCATTAGTAATTATGGTTGTGGCATATAATGCATATTGGAAAATAGCAGTTGGCTATTATCTTGTTAATGGTTTATCTGTAGAAGAAAAAGTTAATATAATAAGAACATGTTTGTCACAATTACATTCAACAGGTATTTTAATCATGTCACTTATATTTGATGGAGCTTCCAGTAACATAGCCATGGCAAAGGTATTGGGTGCTAATATACATTATCCATGCTTGCAAAGTTGTTTTGATCATCCTGAAACCAACGAAAAAGTACACCTTATTTTAGACCCTTGTCACATGCTTAAATTATGTAGAAATACTCTAGGAGATTGGGGATTGTTAGTGGCTAATTAAGGACAGCAAATCAAAATGTCATATTTTAATGCACTTGTTAATATACAAAATAAAACAGGATTACATTTAGCTACAATAATTAGATCATAACATATCAATTATACCAAAGAAAAAATGTGTGTCCGGTTAGCTGTACAAACCTTCAATAATTGTGTTGCAGATGCGATTGTATGAATGATTTGAAGCTACCAGAGTTTCAAGGAGCAAAAGCAACAATTGAATGTTGCCGTTTAATGAACAATATATTTTATGTACTGATTACTAGGAATTTTTTAAGTAAAAACACATACAACAAACCTATTAATGAAAACAATAAACAATCAATTATACAATTCATGAATGAAGGAATAGTGTACATAGAAAATTTACAATGTCTTGATAAAAAGTCAAATAATGTAGTAACTGTAAAATTATAATTACAATCAAATAGAAGGACATGATTTGAAGGATTAATATTATGCCTTAAATCTTTAATAAATTTAACTTACTATCTGATTAATGGTGGTTATCTTAAATGTATTTTAAGCTACAAGTTCAGCCAAGGCCACGTGGAGATATTATTTTCTGCTATAAGAGCAAAAGGAGGCTTCAATAATAATCCGATGGTAACTCAGTTTGAAGCTGCATATAAAGCACTTTTAATACACGATAAAATCAAATCAAGCACAAGTGCTAATTGTCTTGCAAAAGATAGTACACAAGTATACTAAATATATCAAATTAAAAAAAAAAAGTCAATAACCAGAAACTAAGATGTGCAGCTGGAAGTCAAAAAAATTGTAGAAGATGAAGATGAACTATTAACAGTATACCAACTATATTAAAGATGTTGTGGGATATATCTGTGGATTTGTGGTGAGATACATTTTGAAGCGTATACAATGAGAAGTTTGTGCTAAAGAAATAAAATCCCATGAAACAAATTCACTATTACTGAATAAAAAAAATAGAGGTGGTCTTACAATGGCCAACGCTGGTGTAGTTAGTATATGTCAGGTTGCAGAACGTACAGTCAGAGAATATTCTAAAAAATCTAACCACATAAGTATTGAATATTTGGTATTAAAAACAATATCAATGTAATGTATAGATAAATATTTTTTTAAATTTAACAAACCACTTTATGGATCAAGATTCAAGAGCGTTTATGAAGCCGAGTTGATGATCCGGTTCTTGGCATTTGGTGAGTCGCGGCACCCGGATCACAATAGAGTTTGTGTCTATAAAAATTTTTTTTTCGTGTGTTGCCCAGCCGAAGAAGTAAGTTTTTTTTTGTTGTTTTTGTTAACATTTTAATACTCTTAATATAATATTTTATGTTTTTGCAGGCAGCAGAATGGTGGCTGACTACCGCTGCCAGACTGGTGAACGTCGAATGCGGAATGAGTGCACCTGCATCATCCGCTACGGCGTTCACCATAAAGCGGCTGGTAATCGAGTACGGTCGGCGTAGTGTCGCTATCGATATCCGGCACAGTGAGCTACGCGACTGTACTCGATGCATTTGTACGTCCTAATGTGTACAGGATGGCCAGCCTGTACACATTAGTGTCTCGGCGGGCCGGCTTAGCGGACGTGCTCAAACATTTGGAGTGCCTCATCAACCGGTATGTGGAGGTCATACTCGGGCCGAGTTGCATGAGGCTAGCGCACCTCAGTCACTCGTGCGATTTGGGTTTTTTTTTTTTTTATCGCCTGCGCGATAACGTGCATTAGGCCTACGGGGATACCACTTAAAAAAATGTAGAGCGATTTTTTTCTTGGTTACCTGTAATTTTTATCTTTATAATTAATAATTTTACATTTTTATTTACAATTGTTAATCTTTTGTTGAACAGAACGAAATATGGAGAACAATACGAACATCGATAGAAATGTACGCAAGGGGAAATCGGTGAGGTTCAACCAGGAACCTGAAGTATTAGTCTTCGAGTCGCAATCAAACGATGTCGGCGAATCAAATCCGATGACCAGATCTCCTGTTACACGACCGGAACAGGGCTCTGTCCACGAACGCGTCAGAAGGTACGACCAGAATGTGGCAGTAGGTATAGCAGTACTTAAAAACGAAAAACAATTTACACTGCCAACAGATAATAATATAAACGCCATGTATGTGGAGGTCATACCGGTTGTTTTGTTGATGGCACATTCTCATCGCCAGTTGTATGTATAATTTTTTTACATTTTGTTGTTTTACGAATATCATATTAATTTATATTTTGTTTTTTTTTTTTTAGAAGCGAAAATATGGAGAACAATACGAACATCGATGGAAATGTACGCAAGGGGAAATCGGTGAGGTTCAACCAGGAACCTGAAGTATTAGTCTTCGAGTCGCAATCAAACGATGTCGGCGAATCAAATCCGATGACCAGATCTAATGGTCTCATAAAACTACCCTTTAATTTTTACCCAAACTTTATGAAATTATATTTTTCTGATAGACCATTTTATGACGAATAAATACTTATGATTTTTGTCATAGTACTATAGTTATTTTATTTTTTTAATTACTACGAACCATAATATTTTGTGACGATCCAAAATAACGTCATTTTCACCCCATAATTTCGGTTTTAGGGTTGATAAAAATTTTCCAACGGTAAAATATGAGTCAGAATACCATTCTGAACATTTTAAAAAAAAATCAAGTCGATATGTGCAATATTAAAGAAATTAGGTTTTCATAGATTTCTGTTTAAGTCCAGGCGGTTTGCGTGTAGCTGTGAATACGTTGTTTTTTAACTCTGCGCACTAAATGTAGTAGAAAATCTTTATTTCTCAACTAAACTATATAAATTTATATTTTTCTGATAGATTTTATCACGCTGAATCTTTATATATACTAAACTTACCTTAACTTCAAATATTTTCGCAGAAATCACATTTTGAACGTAAATATTTGGCATATTTTCATCGTTTTAGAGGGTTATTTTTTGTTTGAACATAAGCCTATTTAAATTTTATTTCTTACCTAAACCTCATGAAGTTGTATTTTTCTGATAGAACAGGTCTACTCATATACTAAATTGTATTATGTAATCTATATATAAATTTATGATGTTATAAATATATATTATTTATTATTTTTTTTTTCAAATATATTACAATTATATCTAAAGAAATTCTATTATTGATTATATTATTTTTTCAATTATATTAAATTTATATTGAATTATATTAAATAACAAAATTAAATTAAAACAGTGTTACTTTATTGTATTCCAGGAGTTAATGACACTAGAAAAAAAAAAAAAAAGTATCTCTAGGGAAATTCTTTTTTTTAGCCATACAACGATTGCAAAAAGATGTTGAAAAATTCCAAAATAAATATAATAAATAAATATGAGTATTGAGTTTTTTTTTTTTCATATTCACAGCTATGTATAAGCAGCCTGGACTTCAACAAAAATCTAGAAAAACCTATTTTCTTTAAATTTATTTCTTATGCATTTTGTGTATGCCAACCAATGTTTTGCAACCCGTGCTGGGTTAACCCGTTGCACCTTTTCTGCACTTCGTTTCGGCATGATGATGAACTTGATAAACAAAAAAAAAAAAACCTAAAACGTTTGATTCATATCTTATAATATTATTTTTTTTTGTACTTAAACACTAAAATAAAAAAAGTCAGATTCATTTAATGTTATATTTAATATTAGTTCATATATTATAGACTATATTTATTGTTCCACATACATCCTTAAATATAAAATTATATTTAATTTTCACAATACTATTTTTTTCAATAAGATCATATCTTGAAACAAGAGTAAGATGAATGTAATTTTTATATTCTAGGTGGTGTATGTTACGTCCTTTTTGAACTGATGTATATATTAACTGTTGAAGTTTTAAGCTAAGTCCTTTATCCATAAACAAGTTTAAATTTTTTAGGTGTTATATAAAATATACAACAAACAAAAATTTTAAAAAATATATTGAAAGATACCTTGTAAAAAGTCAAATAAGCTTCCATTTTTCATAAGTTCAGTAA
>NC_042493.1:17045628-17053591 GCF_005508785.2 Acyrthosiphon pisum
TAAAATAAATTGGCTCTTCCTTATTGAAAACATCGTATAATTGAATTAATTTGATAGGTCTGAGCATTTTCATAATTCGCATTTCAGCTAAAATTAAATTTAAATGTTAAATTGTTGTTTTAATTGTTAAATTATTAAATTTACTTGTCTTCAATTTTATAGCAACCAGTGCTATATTTTTCAACAACCCAAACTGACCGGTACTTAATTTTTTAAGAGTTTTCAATGGATTATATTGTAACAAATAGTTCCACTGAGGCACAAAGCTGTGGGGCACATAACCATTATTTACATGTTTCTTCACCTATCAAAAAAATAAACATAATTTTTTAATTTTTAACATGTTCATAATTTACATAATTTCATTCATTTAGATACGTGGATTATTTATTAAATATATTTAAAAGTGCGTTAGCCAAATTTAATAGTGTTAGCTAGTTGATCTTCAACCACAGATTGCTATAAATGTTTTATGTTTAATATTTTGTTAAATTATTGTTTATTATTTTTATATGTTTAAGTTTTAATATTGATTTTTACAAACGTTTTATTTGAAAAAAACCTAAGCCGATAAACATACAGTTTCAATATACTTACATTACAATGATTGAAGACGTTTTTACTCTGCATTGTTTCTATAAGTGGTTCGTCGGATTCAACAACAGGCGCCTGTTAAACATAATGTCTAAGTATTAATAATGATTTTTACATACATTTTATTTAAAAAATAAACCTGAGCTGATAAATATCTAATATACAATATACTTACATAACAATGATTGACAACGTTTTTACTCTGCATTGTTTCTATAAGTGGTTCGTCGGATTCAACACCAGACGCCTGAAGTTTACTTAATACTTTACTGTAATGTTCAACTAATCCCCTTAGATTTTTAAACTTTATATTTTCAACAATAAAGAATGAAGAATGTATTTTTTTTCTTCGGTAGTGATAGACAATATTACCATAACGAACTATAGTAAATGTACATAATATATTAATATATTGATCAAAAAATATGTTTAATTAATTTACCAGACAAAGAGTAAGCATTTTTACTAGTCTCAGAATCTCTGATTATCATTGATCTGTGACTATTCACATGTGAGAGTAGATATTTCTCGGCTTCTATTCTTGACATCTTCCTAAAATACCACTGTTCGGTTTTTAGTGGCATACTATTCCGTATGGGTACGGTGGGCACGGGTACGCTGACTACGCCGGGCACGGGTGGCATATTGTTCTGAATGCATCCTGGTGTATCTGGCTCAGTTTTCCTGCGACAACGGCAACAACTAAAACAGACGCCCATTTTACAAGTATAACGCAGTGTCGCAGTATATTCACAACTTAATACTTTTACCTATTAAATTGAACCCACTTCCGTAATTTCGTATGAAACCGAGGTATTCCCCAATTTCCATGAATTTTTACAGTTCGTCTTAAGATTTTAGATAATATGATGTGTTATCATTTTATCAATTGTTTATGTTATCATAGTAGTATGTTCATGATTACCTTATGTTCAATTACTTTATGTTTAATTACCATTCACTAGGACGCAATACCATAACCCTACATAATTTTATACACTTTTCATTTCATGGCTCGCGCTTGCTCGTTACATGTCTCCGTTCACTGTTAAAAATGTTACTGTTAAAAATGCCAAAAAATTAACATGGCTTTACATTTTAGACGCCTCGTTGCTATTGTAATGGCAGAATACATCTCGCAATTGAACAAAAAAAGTATGAAAGAAATCAGTTTAATTGAATATGACAACTTTTTGGAGACGCTCAAAAAACCACGTGCTACAATATCTCGCCTAGTGCGGGATATCCTCGTGGTCTTATGTGGACAATGTGATGTCGACGATGCAGCCACAAACGTTATAGCAATGTGGATTAGGCGAAAACATCCATTAAGTTCAGTAAGTAACCTCTATAAATTAATAAATGTATGGGTAGCGTCAGTGGCGGCGCGAACTTTTTTAGTCTTTGAAGCATATTGTATATTTAGTACAGTTATTTTTTATAACTGCAGAAGTGGTATAATCATTTAAATAACAGCTATCTCTTAATAAATCTGATGCCATAGCATACACATTAATTGCTTCTTCATAATTGATACTTATATCTCTTTCACAGCTAAGAATCATCAGACTTTCCAATCGGTCTTGTCCAATGGTCGAACGTAGTCTAGTCTTGATTAATTTAACCTGTATAATAAAATGTATATGAAATACTATGACTTCAAAATTCAAACAATTTTTTATTAAGATAAATAGATATTTCAAATTAAATAAAATTAATAATATTATGTTAATAACGCAAGATTACCTTTGAAAATGCTATCTAGATTCAGATGAGGCGGGTATTATTAGTAAACCTTTGTAAGCCAACTATAAATTGGGGAAAGTTTGGCTCAAATTGTAGTTACATAAAACTTTAGTAATTTTTTGTGATGTAAGTGATGAATTTTCTTCATTCTTTTGTATTATTATACTAATTATAATATTTATCATGATATTTATGTTGAGATCTTACAATTATACACCCACCCGGACCCGGCTACCCTGTATCCCGCCGCCACTGGGTAGCGTCCTCTTAATGTACAGCTAAAGTTGACACTTTTATTTTTTTCAGACCCTTTTTCAACAAGCACATATTGGCTGTAGAGAACGCCCTATGGAAGGATCCCATTCGTACCCGGACTATAAAAACATTATAATAGAAAAGTGGTATATACTTGGGTTACAGATAATTCCCAGTGAAATGACCATCAATGAAATGAAATTGATAATAGAAAAATATGGTGACCCAAAAAATCCCTCAGAAAAAAAGTGGACCTATTTAGCTACAAACTATAAAGGGTTGCCATCAAACAGCGGGAATTGTAAATGGGAAACCAGGAAAACATTTAAACACCACCCATATGATGCGCACAATGAAAACTCTGACCCCGACAAACCACCTACAGAAAAGCAGAGTAAAAACGTCAATCATTGTGATGTAAGTATATTGTATATTAGATATTTATCAGCTCAGGTTTATTTTTTAAATAAAATGTATGTAAAAATCATTATTAATACTTAGACATTATGTTTAACAGGGGCCAGTTGTTGAACCCGACAAACCACCTACAAAACCTACAAAAAAGCAGAGTAAAAAGGTCGTCAATCGTTGTGATGTAAGTATATTGTATATTAGATATTTAGCAGCTCAGCTTTATTTTTTAAATAAAATGTATGTAAAAATCATTATTAATACTTAGACATTATGTTTAACAGGCGCCTGTTGTTGAATCCGACAAACCACCTACAGAAAAGCAGAGTAAAAACGTCAATCATTGTGATGTAAGTATATTGTATATTAGATATTTAGCAGCTCAGGTTTATTTTTTAAATTATTATACATACACCTTATCCCTATGTGCCGGTACATGCAAACGTACAACCCCGCCGTACACATAACCTAACCTAACCTAACCCTCGCCACGGCCTCGGTGATACGTCCGTGTTTACGTTACTGTTTTTGGGCCGTGATAAGTGTCAGGAAAGCCGAATGGCTTCCCTTCGGCCTATCGACAATTGTGCCGCCCAATTAATCGCCGCCTTTATGGCGTTTCTGCGGGTTGCGGTGCGGGGCTCGGGCGTCCGTTTCGAGTGTGTGGTCAGTGGTGACCATTCGTGTGCGGTGTTATCGCTGATGGCCACATACGGAACGCGGATGACCGAGTTTTGTCTCGCGGAGGGGTTGCTCGTGTGTTCAACCAAGGATTGGCCCAACTATGTCAATTCCTTGATGTTGGACACATTGAGTCGGCTTGTGGACTTACCAGTTCGTGAGGGTCATACTGGCTGAAATTTTTTTTTCGTGTGTTGCCCAGCCGAAGAAATAAGTTTTTTTTTTTGTTTTTGTTAACATTTTAATACTCTTAATATAATATTTAATGTTTTGCAGGCAGCAGAATGGTGGCTGACTACCACTGCCAGACTGGTGAACGTCGAATGCGGAATGAGTGCACCTGCATCATCCGCTACGGCGTTCACCATAAAGCAGCTGGTAATCGAGTACGGTCGGCTTAGTGTCGTTATCGATATCCGGCACAGTGAGCTACGCGACTGTACTCGATGCATTTGTACGTCCTAATGTGTACAGGATGGCCAGCCTGTACACATCAGAGACTCGGCGGGCCGGCTTAGCGGACGTGCTCAAACGTTTGGAGTGCCTCATCAACCGGTATGTGGAGGTCATACCGGTTGTTTTGTTGATGGCACATTCTCATCGCCAGTTGTATGTAAAATTTTTTTACATTTTGTTGTTTTACGAATATTATATTAATTTATATTTTGTTTTTTTTTTTTTTAGAAGCGAAAATATGGAGAACAATACGAACATCGATGGAAATGTACGCAAGGGGAAATCGGTGAGGTTCAACCAGGAACCTGAAGTATTAGTCTTCGAGTCGCAATCAAACGATGTCGGCGAATCAAATCCGATGACCAGATCTCCTGTTACACGACCGGAACAGGGCTCTGTCCACGAACGCGTCAGAAGGTACGACCAGAATGTGGCAGTAGGTATAGCAGTACTTAAAAACGAAAAACAATTTACACTGCCAACAGATAATAATATAAACGCCATGTATGTGGAGGTCATACCGGTTGTTTTGTTGATGGCACATTCTCATCGCCAGTTGTATGTATAATTTTTTTACATTTTGTTGTTTTACGAATATTATATTAATGTATATTTTGTTTTTTTTTTTTTTAGAAGCGAAAATATGGAGAACAATACGAACATCGATGGAAATGTACGCAAGGGAAAATCGGTGAGGTTCAACCAGGAACCTGAAGTATTAGTCTTCGAGTCGCAATCAAACGATGTCGGCGAATCAAATCCGATGACCAGATCTCATGTTACACGACCGGAACAGGGCTCTGTCCGCGAACGCGTCAGATGGTACGACCAGAATGTGGCGTGGCGCTCGATCCCGCTACATCCTAGGCCTCCCGCACTGCCACCGAGGAACCCGGTTCAAGTGCCTGTCAACCGGGCAGCTCCGAAACCGCTATACTCTATTCACCGTAAGTTGACCCACTTGCGCGCATGCATACTGAGCCGCCGGAACGTTTAGAGCACCCCGAGTAGGAGATCGGCGGTGTTCGGCGATCGGCAGTGCTCGTCATGGTAGGTAGCTACTACTGGCGACGATCACCACTAGCGCTCCAACACTGTAGTATTAAAACTATAACGATGACAAGATGGAAGAAGCATTGACGAAAATAGTCAATGGCGAAATGTCAATATTGGGTGCTAGTAAATTATATAAAATTTCTTACGGAACGTTACATAACAGATATAATGGAAAACATGGAGCCAAAGTTGGAGCCCCTTCAATTTTTAGTGATGAGGATGAAATGTCTTTCCTAACAGCAGCCTTGAAATGTGGTCAATGGGGCTTTCCACTTACTTTAATGGATCTAAGGTTTGTAATAACAATATCAATTAGTATATAAACTCTATCTAGTATAATTTATTTTATCATTCAAATATATAAACAGGGTCATTGCTAAATCATTTTTGGATAAAAAAGGTATTGTTGTTCAAAAGTTTACAAACAACTTGCCAGGTGCAGATTGGGCTCGCAGTATTTTAAAGAGGCACAATAATTTGGTTAGTCAACGTGTTGCTACTAATATATCAAAATGTCGTGCAGAAGTATCGCCGGGTATCATTTCAGAATATTTTGATAACTTAAGTAAAGTTCTTCAAAACATCCCTGCTGAAAATATTTATAACTACGACGAGAGTAACTTACAAGACAATCCAGGAAAACAAAAAATGATATTTCAGCGAGGTACAAAATATCCCGAGCGAGTTCAAAACCATTCAAAATCTTCAACATCGATCATGGTTTGTGGTTCCGCTGCTGGTGTTCTTTTACCACCTTATATTATGTTTAAGTCAAGTGAAATATGGCAACCTTGGACGGAAGGGAGACCTAAAGGAAAACCATGCTGTTCAGAGCCGTGCTGTTTAAAAGGATCACGTTATAATCGTACTACTCATGGCTGGATTGATGCTGTCACATTCAAAGATTGGTTTACAACAAGCTTTTTGCCACATGCAAAGCGTTAACCAGGTAGGAAAGTGTGAATTGGAGACAACCTCTCATCTCACATTCAGCCAGACATAATTTTTGAGTGTGAGAAAAATTATATCGATTTTGTATGTTTGCCAAAAAACTCAACTCACCTTACACAACCATTAGATGTTGGGTTTTTTAGGCCTTTAAAACAATCATGGCGCAATATTTTAAATAAGTGGAAAAATCAAAACACTAGGTTAAAAGCAATACCTAAGTCATCATTTCCATCTTTGGTTCGTAAAGCACTTGATTGTATGGACAGTTGTAATGGTGGTGGTTCAATAAAAGTCGATTTACAAGCATCTTTTAAAGCTACTGGAATTTGTCCATTAAACAAATACAAAGTTTTAGATAAATTACCTAATGAGAATAACTCAGCAATAATTAATGACACTTTAACTGATTATCTCAAAGGTCAGCGTTATTTAAATCTTGATGAAAATTCAAGAAAAAAAATAAAAAAAATTGTCAGTACCCCCAGGGAGAAGTATAACGTCAGTTGTGCTTGGTCTTAACAATCTTTCTTCTGATGAAGATACAGAAATTAATTATCCACCATTGACAGATGACAATTTTGATTCAGATCATGAAGCTCCTATTGATGAAACTGTACCTGAATATCAAACACCAACTGAAACCAATCTTCAAATTGGTTCATTTGTTTTAGTTAAGGTTAAATTTGGAAAACGAGGTATGTCGACCTATATTTATCTTTCTGTTATAAAGAGTATAGTTGGCAGTATTATTACAGTAACTGGATTGAAGTCTATGGATACATCAAAACAAACTTTTAAAATTGTTAAGAGTGATGTATTTTATGTAAATACAAAAAACATTGAAGCTATTTTAAAGTGTCCAATGATTGAAGGCATCGGAGATAATATTATGTATACGTTTTCCCACTCAGTAGATGTCAGGGAAGCCTAAATAAAGATTGAGCTCATTATTATAAATTGTTTTTTTTAAATATTGTTATTTTTTTTGTTATTAATATTATTATTATATGTTATGTATTATGTCTGACAGAAACGACAAGACTGAAGTAAATTATAACTATTAATTATATTCATTTTTTTTTTAATTGTAATAATTTTGATATTAGTATTATATTATATTATTTGAATTAAGTCTGACAGAAACAACAAGACTGCATATCTAGTAAAATTATTACATATAAAATATTTTTATTAAATTGTTATATATTATATTATTATTACTATATATTATGTCTGATAGAAATGACAAGACTAAAGTAAAATATAACTATGAATTATATTAATTTCTTTTTAATTGTAATAATTTTGTTATTAGTATTGTATTATATTGTTAAAATTAAGTCTAACAGAAACGACAAGACTGCATACCAGATAAAATTACTACTTATAAAATATATTTATTAAATTGTTACATATTATATTATAATTACTATAACAATATTAAAGATAAAATAAATAATAGATTCAAAAATGTATTGATTATTTTATTTTTATGTTAATTCATTACTTGTCATTAGGTAACTATCTTATTTATTTGTATCAATGTTACCCCACTATACTTAAATTGAAATAACTCAAAAAGTATAAGTCAGAAATTATTTTTCCTGGCAACTTTGATAGTTTTACCACTACACCATTTAAAACAGTGTAAAAAAATAGAAGGTATCAAAGTTACCCCACAAGAGGTCTAACATTGATAGCCACACTTAATAAATAAAAATTATATGATACAATTTTCAAAACAAAAAAATGTCTTTTATTACTTAAGACAATTATGTATTTGAGGTAAACTTATTAAGAATATAGATATTTT
>NC_042493.1:17053691-17057613 GCF_005508785.2 Acyrthosiphon pisum
GATCGAGATATATTATTACCAATAATAATTCAAGAAATAGAACCAAGATTAACAATTCTTTCAGATGAGTGGAGAGCATACACGGAAAAAAATAATTGAATAGATTTTAACAAAATAGTTGTGTTGCTTGCGGTTAGATAGTAACAACTAGAAATTAATAGCTATTGCATAAAAAATCGTAATGGCTGTCAATGTGTGATGTTAGATTCACATAAAAAGTGTTGTTAAACGTAGTATTGTTGATCAAGCCAAATATTAGTTGGAATTAGCGAACAATTTGTAGGTAGTACAAATTAAAAATGTAAATATAAATTTTCGATAAACCTAACCGAATTCCGTGTAGCTTTAATCAAATGTATTTGTGTACAGAATAAGAATATTGTTCAATCAATCAAATATCGAAGTGTTGTAATTACAATTGTATTATTGTCGTAGCTAACTACAGAGTTGCAGAAGCAACAATAATTTTACTTGCATTTACCATACGATAGGGGTAGAATTAGTTACTTCAACAGAACTTGTTAGGTAGAAATGTACAAATGTAATGCTCATAATGTATTTATGTTTACATCGTAATTTGTTATTCCCACAAACCACTTGGTTCAAGAAACGGTTATTTTGGTTGTTATCACAATATTTCTATGGGTATTCCCGAATGTATGATTGCGATAACCGAACCGTACTGTAGTTTCAACTGTCATTCAGTACCTACATGGATCCATGTTATTAATTTCATAACCGTTCTTTTTAATATTGTGATTTGTGATCTACTACCGTCTACTATTTGTTAGCAACCGCGTGTCGAATTACTCGAATTAGTGTTTTATCCGATCTTTTTAATATTGTAATTTGTGATCTACTACCGTCTACTATTTGTTAGCAACCGCGTGTCGAATTAGTGTCTTGTCCGTGTGTTATTTTACAAATTGTAGGTACGTGACACTTCAGATTTTACTATTTAACGTCTTAAATTTTAAAATAGTGAATACCTATGGCTGACGCAGATACTGCAGATATGTTGAAGGCATGGGGTCTTGAGTATTATATTGATCTATTCCGAGGTAAGTTATATATTAAAATTAGCTATGAAGTGGAGCAAAAACCTAAAAATGTACCTATGACATTAAATAGGTACCTTTAAACGCTACTACGCTAATTAAGCTGCCTGCTTATTTGAACTGCTTATTATTATTTTACCTAGGTACCTTTTATGGTTTTAAATGCATTAAGATCACAGTCCTAATTATGTTTTTTATTAGTAATTTTCAACTTCACATTTATGATAATTTGCTCTTATAGAACATGGAATAGATATTTCTTGCCTTGGTTTGATAACTGAAGAGATGATAAAAGAATTAATTCCTAAAATTGGAGATAGAGCAAAATTAAAATCAAACCTTGCTGAGTGGAGAAATGTAATAAATATTACAACTAACAGTACACCATTTTTGGTAAGAATGAATTTATACTAGGTATTTTAAGTCAATTAAAAAAAATTAAATTTGTGTATTCTAAGAACATTTTTATAAGTTAATATATAGGTAGGTATATAAATAACAATATACTTGATTAGGATAGAAATGCGTGAACAATGCAATAATTTTGATTCAAAAACGGTTTCTTTAATTTTAAATTATTATAATATATTAAATTATTTTTTTATTATTTTAATAGGTATATATATTTTTTTAATTGCATTTTAGTCAACACAATAACCATGCATAAAAGACAGAAACTAGTTTATTTACGCCATTAATACCACTGCCGCGCTTATCGCCTCATCATATTATACAATTTGTCAGATCTGTATCATATATAGAATGATAAATTAAATAACAATTTTATGTAATACTATCTAGTACCTATAGTTGCTTAAAATGTAATGCGCAATTTAACTGCTGTATGCCTGTATCCCACTTATTTCTGGCTTGCTGTTTTTATTAATATGTAACTGTATACTTATTTTAATACAATGTATTATTTATAAAGGAATTAACAGCAGGGATTGATATTGATGATCAGTCAACATTCTCTCTACGGCAAGAAACCATAGCACAAACTAAATCAACATCGTTAATTGATTTAAACAGTGATGTATCTACATTAGGTACATTGTCGACAACTGAATCATCATCATCTTCTACAACAACATCACCATCACCATTGCTCTATACTTCGAATCGTAATTCCGAAACGGTAATTTATATTCTTAGAATTTATGAGCATTTTAGGAATGTGTAGTTACTATTTATTTTATTTTCATAGTTTCAGTTACAAAATTTACATGATTTTCTTCAAAGTACAGTAGAAGGTAGAGCTCCTTTAGCATTGTATAAAGATAGTGGTGTACTAGACAATTCAGGCAGAAGAAAACTCTGTAATATAATAGTGAGAAGAGAACTTGATAATTACCCTGAAAAAATTATATCTAGCCAACGTCTTTTGTCCATTTCTCAAGAAATAATTACAACTTTTACTAAAGAACATATAAGTACTTATTTTATCCCCTACATAAGTTATGGTAGGTATATTCATAAAATAAAATAATTTGAAATTAATGTGTATTGAAATAATTTTTTTATATTTTGCCTAGGTCCTACTTTAAAAAAAGCAGCGAAAGGCAAACTACTGGACTGTTTTAACAACAGACGTAGAGAGTATAAGAAAGCTGGAATAATTACATCTAGACGTTCTAACAGTGGACAGTTAAGCAGGTTATCACCCGGTTTAGATGTAAATTCTGCAGGTGTGTATGTAAATATTATCATATTTGAACAGTATTATAGTAAACATTTAATAAATTTAAATAGTCATTGAAAGAAAAGATATCGAAGAGCCCCTAGCTTGGCTGAAAAACTCTTCTGATCCGTGGTATATGGTTGAAGATTATTGGAGTATAACAGAATCATATAGAATTCAAAGAGAACTAAGTGCTAAAAGTAAAGGATCGGTTAGTGATTATATGAAAGAATTTCCATGTCTAAAGAAGCCATCAGGTTATACTCATAAGTTTTAAAAAAGAACTAATAATAATAATTTACCAACATTTTTAGAATTTGCTATTTTTATATTAACGCCATTTATATATTTATATAAATTGTTCACAAACAAGTTTTACATGATTGTGGTTGTTGTAGAACACATCAATTAGAAGGTGCAATTATTTTTAAATAATATCATTTTTATGTTTCAGTTGCTTAAAGACTTCTGTTACATTTATCCTCAAACTAAAGAATGCCTTTTTGAAAATTTTCCGATTTACAAAGCAAAAATATTAGAATTAGCTAAAACAACATCAACTACTTTACGTGATACCACACTAAAAAATATCATTAAAGAGTACTTGGATTTAGCCCCAGGTACCTTACTTTATATTTATTTATGTATAAAACTCAAAACTATTACATTCAATTTCTCTTTGATATTAATAAAACATAATTTATTTTATTTTATTTTAGATAGTGAAGAAACATCTTCATTGGCAGCTTTATTGGTATTACCATTTTTGTTTTCTCCAGTTAGTACAAAAAGAAAAAAATGCAATACAGTTTGTTGGAGACCATCGAAAATTGAAATGCGAAATGGTTTTATTCTTCATATTCATTCACAAGCCGAGTTACAAGAAGCAATTACTAGAAGGAAGGAGAAATATGTGAAACTCGGTCTTACATTACAACCTATGGTAATCGTAGTGGGTCCTAAAATTAAAGAAATAAATCAATACTTTGTTACCGTTGATGATACTTTTTACGAGTTACACTCTATAGTGTCTGCTGTAGACTGTTGTTTCAAAGTAACACATGCCCTAAATGCAGAATATCCAACTGAATGTTTGCCTATATGAACTTTTATTCAAAAAGCATTTTATAAAATTAAAACTACTTATGATACAGAATATGTAACTGTAAACTCTTTGATAAGC
>NC_042493.1:17057713-17060922 GCF_005508785.2 Acyrthosiphon pisum
TAATAATTCAATTTACAAACAATTTTTTAGGCAAAAATTAATGTACCTGAGGTCAAGTTTATGCCTTTAAAACCTGTATCTACTGAAATAACTGATCCGACAATTGTGAGCATTATACTTATTAATATTTAATATTAATGAATACACTCATATGCACTTAAATGCATAAATTACCTTAAGCTTATAGAATATAATATGGTATTGTATATAATATATATAGTATATAGTATAATATACTGAATTAATCTATACATTTTTGAATATTTTAGGTAAAAAATTATAATTTTGAAATAGATGGTATTCAACCAATTGACAGTTTAAGTGGTGAACTACAGAGTTGTTCCAATACACTAAATACAAGTATTATAGACTATGAACCATCAAGTTCTTTTTCAATTGAATGTCCTACACAAAAAGTAACATTGATATAAATTTGTTTTATTTACTTTATTGTGTAAAAATAATATGTTTTTTTAATTAAAATGCAAATTATGTTGTGTTATAGGTTGTTTCTAGAGATTTATTTTCAAAAGCTGCAATATTATGTGATAATGATACACCAAAAAAGCATTTTTTGAAAAGAACTATTTCAACCTTGGTACGCGAAAACTTTAATCAAAGGAAAAAAATTAAAGTTCTCAATCAACAAATCAGAAGACAAAGAAAAAATATTTCTTCTTTAAAAAGGACGTATAAACCAATTGCTACAAAAACTTGTTTTAATTTGAGAACTGATGTTTTAAATATATTCACTTTTATGTTATAGGTGTGATCAAAGTTTTAGAGGAAAAAAAAATAATCAACCAGGACCAAGTAAACCTGATAGATCTAAATTTTAGTAAGCACAGAGATCTAATAACTAATTTTGCTAAAAAAAACGCTGGGCAAAAGCTTCCTAAAAAATATAGCATGGAACTTAGACGGTTTGCTATCACACTAAATTTTTACTCTCCTAAAGCGTATCGATTTGTACGCGATGAGTTTAATTGTGTGCTTCCTTGCCCAAGAACACTTAGTAAGTGGTATGTACATGTCGATGCCGAACCTGGATTTACCAAAGAAGCTATTAACACGCTTTCCTTGGTTTGTAAGAATTCTTCCACTCAGATATACTGTTCATTGCTTATGGATGAAATCTCAATTAGAAAGCACATTGAATGGGATGGTTACACTTATCATGGTTATAATAATTTTGGATCAGAAATTCAAAATGAAACTATGGAGGAGGCTACAGAATGCTTTGTTTTAATGGTTGTTGGGATTAATGCTTCATGGAAAATTCCAGTTGGATATTTTCTATGTAACCACTTAAATAGCACACAAAAAGTGAATTTAGTAAGGCGCTGTATTGATGTAATTTCTGAAACTGGCATAAAAATAGTTAGTTTGACTTTTGATGGCTGTGCTGTAAATCTAAGTATGGCAAGAGCTCTTGGCTGTGTATTAGATGCTAACCCTGCTAATATTATAACTAGCTTTAATGTTTGCAATCATAATGTGAATGTTGTATTTGATGCTGCACATATGATAAAGCTTATTAGAAACACTTGGCGAAAAAAAAATACTAATTGATCACAGTGGAGGTGGAGGTATCATTAATTTTAGTTACATTGAAAAATTGTTATTTTTACAGGAAAATGAAAAGTGTCACTTGGGTAACAAATTAAAAAAAGAGCATATATTTTATTTTAAAAAAAAAATGAAAGTAAAACTAGCAACCCAGCTTTTATCGAATTCTGTTGCGGATGCCTTACTGTTCTGTAAGGACAACTTACAACTTACTGAATTTAAAGACTGTGAAGCTACAATACATTTTATAAGAATTATGAATGATGCTTTTGATATTCTTAATTCTAGGCACCTAGTGTCATATGGTTTTAAAGGCGCGGTTTGTATGAACAATTTTGATAAAATTAATTCTTTCATAAATCTTTTTTTTTCTATGTAAATAAATAAAAATTTGAAAGTGGGCAATTAGTTATGAAATCACAACGAGCAACTGGTTTCTTAGGGTTATTGATCACATTAAATTCATTAAAAAATATTAAATCTCAATTAATCCAATTTTTTTTATCTGATACTATATATTGTTTAAAAAGTATTCTAACAGTTGTTATTATCATATGTACTTGTTAACTTTTATTATTTTGCAAAAAGACTTATTATTATTTATTTTGTATTATTTTATGAAAAAAGTCAATTTTTTTTTATCTGATACTATATATTGTTTAAAAAGTATTCTAACAGCTGTTATTATCATATGTACTTGTTAACTTTTATTATTTTGGTAAATTAATGAATTCAATATATTACTATAAATATAATAATCTATTTGGATGGTGACTAGGGGGGTGTGGGGGGCAAAGCCCCCTAAGTTTTTTTCAAATTACCCATCAGGGATAAAATAGGGAAAATTTAACACGCATATCAAGGAATTTGTAAAAAATGAGTTGGCATGCCTGCTCTATGCGCTCAACGATATTATAAAGGTCGGCCGCCGGGTACACAAATTGTATGCAGCCGTGCTACTTGCCAGGAGGGGGGCTGCACGCTGTTGTCACTGATACACGGCCGTCGCAGTGTCACACGTCTGTCATCATTTGGTCGTGAAATATTATCTTTATTATGTGTGAATATGATAAAATTATTGTCTTAGCACAGAATAGTTTTTAATCATAACTGGCTCCATCTTGATAACCCTGTATTAGAGACGTTTGAGTAATTACGTATTTACTATTTAATATTTTTCCGCTTCATGTAAAATTACATGTCAAAACCGCCAATGATTAATTAATTAATTATTAATCAAGCTATTACTGGCAGGGCCTAAAGGTAAATCTTTAAATGCTGGCGGCTCTGCAGAAAATATTGTTCTTGGGTTGAAATGTTTCAGCTGGTTTATAATTCTTACATTATTGGGTAAGCGGTTTACTAATTGTTCACAAAGACTAACTATAAAGTTTGCACAGTTAGATTTAACTACTTGAAGATCTTTAGAAACAATAGTTTTTTTATTAGCAAGAATAGTTAAAGCATAGCCAAAATCAACTGCATCTAACACTTAACAGCAATAAAGCAAGTTTATTTTTTAAAGCTTTGGCAACTCTATTGACACCTACCACACACAATGCTGTTGGAACTTCATCGTCACGTTTAAAATTAGGTTTTATTATTAGTTTAGAAGTTGCTACTAATAGACTTTTAAGATC
>NC_042493.1:17061022-17067357 GCF_005508785.2 Acyrthosiphon pisum
ACTATAAACTTAAATAAAATCTGCATGATCGCTTTGAAATAATAAATTAACATTTGTCACCTCTCTTAAAATTGGTTTAAAAAATTTCAAATATAAAAGATTTGAATCATCTTTATACCTACATGTTTGATAAAATCTGAGCACTATGACATTTTTCTCTAACAGCAGCCATTCCAAAGCATGTTTTTAATTCCAACCACTGATCTAGCATAATGCTAATACAGTTATAATAAGCAAGCCATCTAGTAGCACACAACTTTTTTAATTTTTTTTAATTTGAACCATCGCCATTACTAGTTTTATATAATGTACCTACTGTACTCCATCTGTCTCAGTGGGCTATGTGAAAACCATGAGACAGATTCACGCAATAGAAATTCAATATGAGCTGGTATTTTTTCTGAGGCTTTAGAAGAGCACGTATTCAAAGAGTGGTAAATATATTTGATCAATTGAATGTTTGGTGAAATTTCACAAAGAAGAGTGTATAAAGAATGATTTTGCCCACACAAATTGACTCGTATCGAAATTCGATAGTTATGTCTGAGCGCATCTGCTGTGGCACGTTCTACAATAGCTGACCTAAGAAATTCTATATTAATAGGTACGGTTCAAAGTTTGAACCGTATTACTATAGAATTTCTTCAAACGTTCACTGTAATACCTTATACAGTAAGCCATATGTACTCGTGTCCAAATAAGAGTGCACCGGGCGGCGGAAGAAAACCGGTCGAAACTCGCGCATGGTAGAGCGCGCTTTCACCGTCTGTTCCGGCGGCAGCTGGCGGCGGCAACAACTTCGTCGGCGACGGCGGCCGCAATCGACGAATAGAGTCAGCCGGGGGGTCCGGACGTCGCTCCGCGATTCATTTGGATGCGCCAAGGCGGTGTGTTCTTATTTGAACCCGAGTATACTTTGATACTGATATGTCAGTAGATTCATCCACAATTAGGGAATATCCTTTATTGCCGACATCACTAACAGTGATATTACATTTAAAATTAGTTTTGTAAGTTTAGTGCGGTGCATGCGTAAATTTTCCAAACATGATCCTTTACCAAATACTTTTATTAGATCTCCCATGTGGTCAATACTTCTCAATGCTTTTGTCAATTTTTTTTCCTTAGATAGAACATAGGATATTCCTTTTAAAAAATTAACTGAAGAATTTTTGCATAATATATTAAAATATTTTTTGAAAATGATGATTATACCGAAAGAACTCAATTTAGGCTGTATTTATAGCTATAAGTTTTTTGATTTTTGCGTATGTTTCATCGTTTTCGCATGACTAATTAACTCCCCATGGTGAGCTCT
Organism: Acyrthosiphon pisum; assembly: GCF_005508785.2. Classification (NCBI taxonomy): domain Eukaryota; kingdom Metazoa; phylum Arthropoda; class Insecta; order Hemiptera; family Aphididae; genus Acyrthosiphon; species Acyrthosiphon pisum. The sequence continues at coordinate 17,062,341 of NC_042493.1, forward strand.
AAGAATAACTTTACATACTTTACGGTATGCCTCTTTACAGTCATTGTCAGTTGCCCTTCTAAGCCAACCTGAAATATTTTTTAAGTATTTATTTTACATTAATCAACTTCTTAAACTTATCAACTAATAATAAAGTCAGTTAGTAATACTTGGTATTTACTATTTACCTTTAAACTTGGCTTTTTTTCCCCAATCCTCTACATAATGTCGTGTATATTTTGAATATTTACCCATGGTGAGTGAAATAAACGCAGACTGCAGAATTATGATGTCAAAAGTTTTACGAAAATAGTTGCTGAATAGGTACGTACATATAATATTATACCACAATTGGTATGACACTGTAAGTCAGGACTAATTAGAATATTGTGGATTACTGGATTGTGGAACGATAGTTTCCGGTAATTAGGGATGCCCAAATTGAATTTAATTTCGATATATCGATGTATCGATATATCACAACAACCAATATCGTTATTTGATATATATCGATATAAAAAATATATAGACTAATAACTGCTAAGTGATAACAGTTAATTTATTTCATTATTTACTTTCCAGTTTCCACTTATAATTATTTGCAATATTATTTACTAAGTACCTAGTTACTTAAGTTAGCTAAGTCTGTTACATAATACATTGTTACAAATTAATAATACAAGTACAATAGTCAATAATTCACACATTAGGTAACATTAATAGTAACGACGCGTCATTATTTTTCCTGGTACTTCTTTGTCTTTCCCATGTGTAGCCAAGTGCGTTTTTAAGTTACCAATACCTCCATTAGGTGTTTTGTATGGTTTATTACATTTTTTGCATACATAATTATATTGGTCAATTTTATTAAAATAAACCAACAACTCCTGTTTAGTGAAATTCGCTGACATTATTATAGGAACTTAAAAGCGCAAAAAATATAAAATATAAATACTAATTGACAAGGTTAGTCATATGTTGGTCAACGTCAGTCGAAAAGTCCACTGTCTATCAATCATTTTTATAATCTAAAAACTAAAAATAATTTGAAAACAGATTGCCGCCATAATACAATGTTTCACGATGCTGGTTTTAACCGGCGGTAATTCACACTTCACAAAGATTTTCACGTGGAATTGTGAAAAAATTCGAAACGTATCGAAGTATGATACATGACTCCAATAGTCAATACCAGATTGGGCGATTTATCGCCAAATGGGCTATTTTGGAAGGTTAAATGGCGGCAAAAATTAGTGACTTGCAGTATACCGCAAATTGGGCGATTTTGTTTTAATTAATTGGCTACGTTTGGCTATCAAAAATAATCGTTCACCTGTAAAAACGACGAAAAATATTTTTTAACAAATAATTTTTATTTTTGTTATCATACTTTGTGTCACACATATAGGTAATAATATTATCTGTACTTTCTATAGTATCAATTAAAAATATTAAGTATTAACACTATTCACTCCCAAGGTTAGGCCTATTCATTACTGCTTGATTCATTGCTACCACGGTCCACGATTAACGAGTCACGAAAACTGCACTATCATCTAGACCGTGGTATCATGAATGATAGTTGTTCGTCACCGCTGGTGTTTTTTGTTTTTTCTGTCCATATGCCTAATACTTCTGCAACAATACCACCAAAACCAGCGACCTTGTCAACTACCTGGACACTATCATCAAAAGTGCCAATAAAACTGGATTTGAAACTATAGCTACTATTTTTGACCAGGGAGGGACAAACTGGGCTGCTATAAATTACCTTATATTTGAAACCAATAAAGAAATATACCTTGCTCAACTGAGAAAAAAATGTGGGTTTTTAAGTGGACGGTAAAGAAATTATTCCAATTTACTATCTATCACATTTATTAAAAGGGATAAGAAATATAATGTGAAAAATATGTGGGTTTTTAAGTGGACGGTAAATAAATTATTCCAATTTATTATCTACCACATTTATTAAAAGGGATAAGAAAAGATATACTTTATATCTTTATTATATAACAATCTCGTGTCACGTGTTTCTTCAGAATAAACTCTGAAACTACTGGGCCTATTACTGTACATATTAGTACGGAATAAAATAATATCTGTTATTTTAAAGGTACTCTGTAAAAAATAATATTAAAACATATGACCACTATGTTAATAGTAAAAATTGTTTGAAAAAAAAATATAAGTAATAAGTTAGCAATAATAGTCTCTACATTTCACCTGCTTTTGAACTCTGTGGAGGCATATTATTTGAAGTATAATCTATTTGTTGAGAATCAGGAGGAGCAAATTCTAAAGATGAGGATGAATGCCAGGATGTAGAAAAATTGTTATTTTCTGTTGGCTGAATATTAAAACTCTGATATTGAGTAGATGGAACTAACCCATAGTTATAATTATTAAAAGCTGGACTGACAGTAAAATGGCTAGAATTTGTGATAGGATTAAACTAATTTACAGGAGAATTGTCATACTTGCCAAGTTCAGTTTCCCATAAAATTTTATTTATAAGATGTTGTATAGTAATTTTTGTATAATTAGTTGAAAGCTTCCTAACTTTACACCCCACTTGCTCTTCAAAAATGTGGTACTCATTTATATCGTTTCGCTCGTTAAACAGTTTTTTCATGATCGAGTAAGCTTCATTTACTTATAGAGTAAATAATTATTTTTAAGCTGAATAAGTAGGTATAAAACAAAAAATAATTCTTATAACATTTAGTTGATATTTTATTAATTTCTTACCATTGAAACATCTTTATTTTTTTTTCTTGACGGAATTTGAGTTTTATCAGAAGATCGTTTTTGTCCACCACTAGTTTTATTACTAGGTTCTCTAGTTGTCATTGACAAATTTTCAGAAATTATAGAACTATTATTAATTTTTGAAAACACACTCTCTGTACTAACATCAATCATTTCTTCAGTATCGTTTTTTTCGTTCGACTAAAATGTAAAAAAGTTGGGTAAGTGGATGTCACTCTGCTGTACAGTAGGTTTCAAGTGGGTCACTGTATAAAGGATAGTATTAAATTTGAATACAATGGTATACCATTATAAAAAAAACGATTCTGAGCGAAGTCACTATGATAGTACTAAGTATATTTGATGATATTATTGTGAATAAAGTAATTTTTATATAACCTATTTACGTGGAACCTTGTTTTAAATTTTCAATCCTTATTCCTTAGCTATAAAAGTTGAACATTTTATACATTTTTATATTTTTAGTAAAAACTTAAGCTAGGTATTAATGTTTACAAGTTAACATTTTAATTAAAGTTACTTCAGACATGTACCAGTTTCCCCCAACCAAATACAAATATTTATTATTTTATTGTATTCATACCTATTATTTTGTTTGTTTTGTATTTAAATATGGAATATAATAGTATAATATGTATATTGTTTACATTACGTAAAAAATACATATAATTTAATAATAATTACTTCTTTATAAATTAAATGCTATTCGTTGGTATATATCTAAGCTCATTGTTTGAGAACGGTTCGACCGCCTTATTTTTTATAATTTCTATTTTAGATGCCGAAAAATGAATCTGAGTGGAGACTGGTCCCTAGAGAGTATGAATGATGGACGGAAAACATATAGCTATTCAAGCGCTAGAGTGGAGTGGCACTGACTATTTTAATTATAAACAATTTTTCAGCATTGTTTTATTTGCTATAGATTATAGTTGACGCAAATTATAACTTTATATATGCTGACGTAGGATATGTCAGGGAAGAATATCTGACGGAGGAGTTTTTAATAATACGTGATTTTGTAAATACATAGAATTATGTACGCTTAATTTGCCTCCCGATATTTTTCTTACAGGTAGAACAGTAAAATCCCCTTATTTTTCTTCGGCGTCGACGCGTTTCAGCTTTGCGCAGGTTAAGTTTATTAGTTCAGGTTTACGGTCAGCCAATCGAATTTTTAACTACCGTTTAAGTAGGGCGCGTAGAACATCGAAAATGTAGAAAATCTCTTTGGAATATTGTCCTCTGTTTTTCGAGTTTTCCAGAAACCATTAATTTTAGACCCAGAAAAAGCAAAAAATGTTACTCTTGCAGCTATTTATATACATAATTACTTAAGAAATAGTCCTTCAAAAAAATATATACTGCCCTCCTGGTACATATAAGAGCATATTTGTGTGGATAAAATAAATCAGTCAGCTTCAAACCAAACTTCTTAAGTATTTAAAAGAAAAAAAAATGAAATTGAATCAATTGAACTTAAATTACTATTGACAGTGTCAATTTGACACTATGACTTAAACATTTTGAAAAATCAAATTATAATCAAGAGAATAAAACTGTAGATACTGATGATGAGGATAAGCTATTTTGTCTCTCTATAAGAATAATTAATTTTTTTTAACGTGTCTTTGATGATTTCCACGATTTTTAGGTTGTTTAGGACGGCCGAGGGCCGTTCTCCGACAGTCAGAGTGACCAACCATGAAAAAAAAATGTCAATTCGTTATTTTACTATAGATACTATAGATATCTGATCCTAATCTACATAATTTGAAGTTGAAAGTTTTACTAGTTTTAGTACACGTTTTAGTTTTAACTGTTTGAAGCATGACAAGATATATATTTTGTCATGGTTTGAAGCTTCTGAAGTTGTTTTTTCTTTTCTAAGGTAAGGCATTAAAACCATTATTATGAACATTGTTAAAATTATACTTATTAAAAAAAATTATAAAACATACAATGTCATAAATCATAATATATAAATATAATAGAACTATAAAACACACATAATCATTGTAAAACCAATACATTCATCGCCTATTATATTTATTGTATTTGTATATAATTATATAATAAATATAATAAAACACACATACCTACCTTTAAAAAAATAGTCATTGTAAAATCAATACATTCATCACTATTCACTACTAATTGAATTTGTCAATATGTGTAAAAAATTAAATATATAATTTGTCAATAATTAAATCTCTCATAAAAAAGTTGTTAAAAGTATAAAAATTGTATAAAAATAATAATAAAA
>NC_042493.1:17067738-17087755 GCF_005508785.2 Acyrthosiphon pisum
TTGACATAAATTGATTTTATATATTACATCCTATACATCTTATCTTGTCGTTAATGAGGTAATCCATTCTTCCTGATCAGATTTTATTGACTACATTTGGACTTACACCTATGTTTGTAACATTGTATAGGGTTATTTTTTTTAAATGTTCACGTTACAATATGATCTACTTATTTTATAAACTTGGACTCATTTGTAATGAGCACCTATGCTTCTCTTAGTAAGTTCTATTTTGTTGTTACTGTCTATTACTGGTTTTACCTTTTTTTAATTATTATTTTATTTTTATTTGCATATAATCGCGGTGTATTGTTAGGCGTCTACCTATTTATTGTTATATTATTCATATTCATTACTACAAATTGTGTTGTACTATCTTAGCCCGTTCATACATACATATGGTTATATAATCTATTTATATTATTAATACTTTAGTAGAGTTTTTAGATTTCAAGAGTTTCAAGATCTCGAATATTATATATAGCTGAATACAATTGATGCTAACTAATCCATACGTATTAAACACAAAATACATATTAAACTAATTTAATAAACTAAAATAAAGAGTAAACAAGGTAAGCTATATAAATATATTCCTATTTTTCAAAAATAATTGTTAATAAATTTTGAATCATTTATTTATAAAAAAATGTTGATTTGCAAATTTAAAAAATCCCATTATTAAGTATAGGTTGGTTCTAAAAAAATATTTTTGATGAAGATAATTATTTAAACGTTCTATATTAATTAAACAAGTACAATCAATACACTTTATATTTTAAACTACTGAAGTATAAATGCATAACTGTAAACAAATGCAATCAAATTTAGTTGGTTCAACAATTATTATAGTTCTATAAATAATAGTAAAATAAATTTAAAAGAATATTACAAACATTAATAAAGACCAGATAGACTTAAATGGTGGCATTTCAATGAGGAATTGGATGAACAACTACATTTTATAATAAAATATAATAATATTATATTAAACAACTTCCAGCCTTGTGGTTTTCTCATCTGAAGATGACACAAAGACACAAACAAAAATAATAAATAATAATATATTATGTATTCAAATTTTATTTATATTATGAATGCATTGAGCCATGGTATTTACATATTATTCATATTATAAATGTATTTAGCCATGGTATTTACATTTTATTTATAATAAAGATATATCTAATACAAAATTTAAGTTTGTAGAGTCTACAATAATGACAGAAGTAAAAACATTAGAGCATTATAATATTGTTGGATTTAGATGGCCTTAATTTCAAAGATTTTCTTTTTAAGCGGTTTTATTCTTAAAAATGAGCTTTTAAGTTTCGACGATTCAGATTACAAATTCGTTTACTTTTTAATACAAAATTTCCCTAACGCCAATTTAATAAAAATTATGTTGGTAATGGAGAATGTTTTAGGTTATATCCTGTTATCAAATTTATGTTTGTCGGAGAACGACCCCCATGGAACCTATGGAAATTCTTTGGCCTGCGTTGTGAATAGTGTCGATCATTTGTAGGTAGTTATGTTTGGCATTGTGAAATAAAAAGGATTCGTATTCAATTTTGGAGAGGATTAAAGCTTTGTATATTTGCAGTAGAGGTTTAGAGTGAGCACCCCAAGATGTATGAGCTATGGATTTAATGATGTTTATCCTAGGTAATGTTTCTTTTCTAAGTGTCTTGATATGGTTTGCCCAAGTGTTTTTGGTATCGAATATAACTCCAAGGATTTTTATGGATTTTTTATTTTGAATTACTATGTCCCCAATTGTTAAGTTAATATCTGCTAGTATTTTATTTTTTCTAGAGAAAGACATGCTGAGCGACTTTTCCGCTGAAAAAGTGAATCCCGTTTTTTGGGACCAGTCATGGAGAGAATTTCTTGTTTCTTGTAAAGATATTTGGGTGCTGTGTGGGTTTTTCCCACTGCAAAAAAATATTGAAATCGTCTGCAAATAGGGTACATTATACCGGCTTCAGTTATACTATTGATAGCGATTAAAAAAAGAATGACAGAGAGAGTTGATCCTTGGGGAACGCTGTTTTCTTGTTGAAATTGTGGGGATATATGTCAGTTTACTTTAACAGAGAATGTTCTATCAGTCAAGAAACTTTCGATGAACTTTAACATTTTTCCGTTGTATAGTATGTTTTGTATTGTGTGTAATATGTGAGGGCGCCATGCGGTGTTGTATGCTTTTGCAATGTCTTATGATACCGGGCTTAGTATGTGTCCTTTTTTAAATGATTCATATACTCCAGCCTGTTTATCATGGAGGCAGTTGAATGTACTTCTATATTGTCGGAAACCAAGTTGGTGAGGAGAAAGGTAATTAGATTTTTCTAAATACCAGCGCAATCTTGTGTCTATTATTTTTTCGAGAACCTTACACATTATGTTTAAGAGTGAAATGGGTCTGTACCCATTTGTTTCAAATTTATTTTTACACAGTTTAGGTATGGGAATAGTTATTGCGTGTTTCCAAGCGGATGGTAGATATCCAGAGGAGCTAAATATTATATTATAGATGTCCAGTAGTATGTGATATGCAGATGTAGGGAGATTTTGTAGAAAAATGAACGGAATGTCATCCGGGCCGGGAGAGTGACTTTTACATTTAGATATAGTTGTCATTAATTCTTCAATAGAAATAGTTGTATTCAAATGTATTTGTTCTTCAAGGCATGGGTTAACGATAGATATTGGTTGTTGGTTACGTTGGTTTCTGTATTTTTCTCTGAAGCCTTTAGTATCATTGTTATCCGAGCTATTTATTTCGGAAATGTTCCCCTATTGTACATGCGACTGTAGTAGGGTCAGTGTTGAGTTGGTTGTCTATAATTATGTGAATTTGTTTTTCATTTTTTTGACCTCGTAGGGTTCTAATTTTGTTCCACACAAGTTTGGGATCTGTTCGTGAGCCTATGTTTGATGTAAAGGTTTTCCGTGAGTTTGTTTTGCTACTTTTAACTAAATATCTGGTTTTTGCTCTTAATTGTTTTAGTGTAATGAAGTCATCCAAATGTCAAGATCTCTGAAAGATTTTCAATGCTTTATTCTTTTTTTTAATCGAATCTTTAGTGTCTGTGTTCCACCAAGGAACTCTTGTGTATTTAATTTTTTGGTTAGTTTTGCCAATTGCTATTTTGGCGGCTTCTGTAATAGATTTAGTGATGTATGTAATTTTTTCTTCAATAGTTAATATAGGTTCTGAGAAATTTTCTAAATTGTGTTCTACTAGTTGGTTGAAGAAGGCCCAGTCTGGGTTGTGTGAGGTTAGAAATTCAATAAGTATAAGTATATAATCACTGTCATAAATTTCAGGGAGAACCGACCTAATGATCTTTGTCCTAATGATGTGCTCAATAAAGATAGGTCTATTGTTGAGAAATGGCCGGTTGCTGGATTCATCCTGGTGGGAGCTCCGATGTTAAGTAGCATGATGTTGTCATCTTCGAGTAATTTTTCAATTGATTTTCCTCTTTGGTTTCTTTTTTCTGAACCCCAGTATGGACTGTGACTATTAAAGTCCCCAGTTATAATATATGGTTTGGGTAATTGCTTAATTATGTTATTTAGATCAGTGTGGTTGAAGTTTGTTTGGTTTGGTAAATATATATTTCATAGAGTGATTTCGGATTCAACTTTAACAGAGACGGCAATAACTTCTAAGTTGAATTGAATAGGAATTTCTCTGCACGAGTAGTTGGTGTTAGTGAGAATAGCTACTCCTCCGCTTGCTCTTACGCATTGTTTACGGTTATAAAAAAAGGTATTCAAATTTTTTAATTGAGGAGTGTGGTTATTATCTATAATCCTGACTTAGGAGAGTCACGGTCCTGATACAATCCGGTTGCCTACATCACGTCGAGGTCACCAATTTGGGAAGTGAGTCTGCGAGTGCTCGACGACAGGTGTCGAAAACCGCACGCGAATTCGATGACCACTGAAGCGGACCGTCCGGCTTTTTGATTTCGGCCGCCATATCGTACAGCGGGGCCTGCAGCTTGGCGGCGTTGGGAATGAACCGATGATAGAAGTTCAGTGACCCGAGGAAACGTTGCAACTGCTTTTTTGTTTTCGGCAGGTCCCATTCGTGTATGGCCCTGACCCGATCCACGTTCGGACGGCATGAGGCATTTCTCACAACGTGCCCGAGAAAAAGTCATGGAGCTGGTCGCGAAAACGCACTTTGCCGGGTTAATAGCGATACCGAACTTCCGGAAACGTTCCAACACCTCGCGAACATACTTCTCATGCAGAACCTCGTCCTGTGAAGCGATAAGCACGCCGTCGATATACGCGAAAACGAAATTCAACCCGCGCAACACGTTGTTAATCACGCGCTGAAACGTTTGTGCGGCGTTGCGTAACCCGAAACACATGACGGGGAACTCGAAAAGTCCGAATGGTGTCGTAACGGCGGTCTTGTGCACGTCTCCGGGTGCGATCGGTACCTGGTGATAAGCTCGGACGAGGTCTAATTTTGTGAACACCGTCATGCCGTTCAGATTCGCCGTAAAATTGTGCAGATACGGTAACGGGTAACGATCGGGAACGGTGACGACATTGAGACGCCGGTAGTCACTTCACGGTCGAAAAGTTCCGTCTTTTTTGGGAACCAACAGCAATAGGCTGGCCCAAGCACTCGACGACGCTCGACAAATGCCTCTCTGCTGCATGAATTCGAACTCCCTTTTGGCGATCTGAAGGCGCTCGGGCGGCAGGCGCCGTGGCCGAGAAAAGAGCGCGGGGCCGGTTGTGTGTAACTCGTGCACGACGTCATGTAGGAACTCGCTCGGAATTGGAGACTCGCGTGTAACTTCAGGGCAGTCCAACAATAACGTGCTCCATTTTGACGGGTGTGCGGCCGTGCAAATCGTGGCGGTGCAAGGGCCAGTGACGGGTGTCGCCTTGACGGATAGCCGATCCGACAGATCGACCAAGCGGTCGCGACGGATGTCGATAAGCAAACCGAAGTAGTGCAGGAAATCCGCTCCCAAGATCGATCGTGAAACGTCGGCGAGCTCGAAAGTCCAAGTGAACGATCGCTTGAGTCCCAAATCGAGATGCAGCTGCTTCGGTCCGTAGGTTTTGATTTGTGTGCCGTTGGCGGCAACTAATTTGATGGATTTATTGGAATCGGGTGTGTTTTTAGCGTGTCGTTGCTATGGTGAGGAAGCACGGAAACCTCGGTCCCGGAGTCGACGAGGAATCGACGTCCAGTGTGTCGGCGTGAAACCGATGCGACGAGACGTTTCGTTAACGTCGTCGCCCCCTCATTTTTTCTGCGAGGCGGCAAAAGTGCACAGTTCACGGAAATTCCGAGCTTCAACGCGGTACCGCTCGTGATAGAAGCACCAGCCGAACGTCTTACTCGGAGCCAGCGGAGCGCGATCTACTTTGGGCGCACGAGGTGCCGCCGGGCGCTTAAACCAAGCGGCCTGTTGAGCTGCGAGCTGCGATATCTGCGTGCCCAACGCGGTGATGGTGTAATCTAAATTCTGCATACGAGACTCCACTTGCGGGCTGACCACCGGGGCGACTTCTTGCGCCGGAGCTGGCTCGAGTGAACCTGAAGACGGGAAAACCGCGGCACAACGTGCGCGCGTAGTAGACGCGACCGCGAAAACTTCAGACAGACCGCATGCCTCCATCACGCGGTCAGCGCGCTTGGCGAGCTGCTCCAGTGTACCTGAGGACCCGGCGATGACCGTGCGGACTGCGACGGGCAGCTTCTGCCGCCAGAACATCTCCAGCGCGGCGTCTCCCATTTCTATTTCCCGGGGTATATGAGGGAACCCACATGAATTCGATTGGTTTCTGAGTCAAGGTAATGATGTTATGGATTTGGTAGATAATCTGATTGGAGGTGTTCGGGGCTTCGATGGCTAGAAGCTCGCTTAGGTAGTCACTGATTATTGAAACATTGTTTGCGAACGTTGTCTTCGCGAATATTAATGCTTCTTTAATGGATTGAGTTTTTGCTGTGAAGATGAACTTCAGGGAGGTGTTTGAAGAGTATTGAAGTATAACTTGTGCGGTAAGCAAATCCTACTCCAACACTGATCAACACTTAGAAGCATAAGTGTAAATATGGTTAAAATCCATGAATTCGGTGTGTACGATTTTGTTGAAATTTTGTGTGATGATTGTGTGTGGTGTTATTCTTTTTGAAATGAAGAAATCACGTGCCGATTTTAGGGGACTTTTGCCAGAAAGGAGTTGTTGTGAAAGGAGAATAGGTGTTATATAAGGCAGTTTTAATTATTACATATCTTGATGTATGTATCATTGTAACATACAATAGAGGCAATACATAATTACCAATTACATTGAACCCAATTCCTTTTATTTTAATTCTACCTCCATTAAGAGAAGCTCCTTTCAAATTGATGTTCTTATTAATCTTTTTCTTCTTTGAGTCTTAAGTTTGCTTGCAGTTCTTCAGCTATTTGTTTTTTGATTTCTGCTACTTCTTCAAATTTTTGACTACGTTTCCAGTTGGGGTATTAGACGGTCTTCTTCGGTTGATCCATTGTTTGTTGATATTCTTGGTAGTTATTAATTACTGGCACATATGTTATTAGCTCTCCAAGCTACAACTTATTTTGGGATTTGGTTCTAAAATAATAGAATATTGTAGTTAGTTACTGTGTAAAAATGTATAGCAGTGTTAATTTTGGAGATAGATATTTCATTGTTATAAATCTAAAACATAGTACATAACAAATTTCATTGAGTTTATATTTGATAATAATAATAAGAAATAATCGTTATAGGTATTTTTATTTATAAAAATTAAATTAAAAACATGTACATTTTTTTTTTTGTCTGTGTTTATAGAAGACAATTATATTATATATATATATGGCAGAGTCTGAATATTAGACTTTTAATAAAAAAAAATAATAAATAATACTATATAGAGTAAAATAAAACGTACTCACATCAGTATCTTTATATTGAAACTGAATATCTGATAAAATTATGTAATTAGTTATTAAAACCTGGTCATCATCATTATTGTGACCATTCACAGAAGTAGCATTCATAACTTCTAGAGTAGCTATATAATATATTGTTGAGATTGCTGGCGCTTCAATTTTTCCTCCTAAGTCCGAAGTCAATTTTTATACATTTCACTACGGTTTTGAGCTATGACTACTCCACGAGTATTTTTTTTTTTACCATCAAATAATTTGTTTAATGTTTGCATTTCGCGGAATACAGTAAAATTTGAATTCCAGGCATCTTTTTTGCTTCCACGAAACTGCATCAGTTATTTTGCTCTATATTATGTGTTCGTACTTGTGACAAATATTTACGAGCCGCAATTTTTCGTCAAGAGAATAATTTTGCCCTCTTTGGCGCTTCTTGGGAGATTCACTAAACAAATAATAATTAAATGTATAGAAATTACAACCATGTGTCTGTAAAAAGGTATTTCATTGGTTAAGAATACATCAATAATTTGGCGTTGTGTCAAAATGTTCAAATACAATCAAAATGGCTTTTTGTAAATTGATAACAAGATGAAATTTCTGATTCAGTAATTTTTAATAATTCTTGAATTGGTCTTTTTATCACAATACTTTCATTATAAAACCAGTATCAATCAACAAATTCATTAGTTTTAATAAATGTGGAGCTGATCAGAAAACATAAATATTGGATACCCGGTGTTTGGATGTGGAAAGGCAGTATTATTAACATTTATATTTAATTTTTTTCCAGAATCCCCATAATTCCACCTCTACTCACAAACACATGCTACTACGGTGTATTCTACAACATGGAGCTCGCTAATTATATTTATTAAAATCTCATTAGTAACTTTTTTATCAAAATCTACAAACACAGGCTGGTTTCCATTTAGCAACAAGTCCACTGACTAAAACTATTTACATTTAATTATAATATGGTCCCATAACTACATCATTCGTCATATTCATATTGGTATGCCACTTTAACTTCATCAAATTGTAAAACTAGAAGTTTTTCTATAAGAGATGAATTTTTATTGCTTGATATATTCATAACTTAGATGGTATCTTTATGAATTCCTTATTTCATATTTATTTTGGAGGCCTAACTCATATTACGGTTTACAGGCTTGACAAGAGCAACCATACTAGTAATAGTTCTCGAGGGGGTGGGGTGCTGATAGCAATCAAGTCCACTTTTGATTCCTCGCCAATCAAAATCGAACAAATCTTTATTCTAGCAAACATTTGTTCAATGAAATTTATTTTTGGTGCTGTTTACTTCCCTCCAAATAATCCTCCAAATCATCCTGAGTCACATAATATATCTTCAGTTAAGAACATCCTGGCGCAGTCCGCATTAGTAGCAAGTACAATGTACAAGCACTATAGCGGTCTGTCTATCTTATCTCAATAAGATATATAAATATTATATTATAATATAATACATAATTTGTGACATCCATAAACTGTTTGTGTTGTGTTTTTTTTTTCATCACCTCGATCCAAACCAGACACTTCGACCGGACCACAATCAACCTTTATTCATTCATAAGGTCCGCGTTAATCCTCTCTATGTATTCCCTGCATAATTTGTGGTGACTACAATTTACCTAAAACCGACTGGACCAATGACAACCTTGGATTTATTGTGGCTGGAGCCTCAACACCTGCCTCCATGCTTTCTCTTTCTATATTTTTTTTCAATATAACTATTGGAGGCCTTCTCAACCTTGTTTTTGATAATTCCAGGGATCTATCAGTTAGTAGCGCTACCTTCCCATTAGTGCCAATTAACTTACCATCCCCCCATAATAATAAAACGCTCTCTCACCAAATCACCAAAAAAATGCAATTCCTTCTCGATTTCTCAGTTTTCTCAACTGGGTTAATACTTTTGCTCAGCGCAATGCCAATAACTCTGCATCAATTATTAATGATGCTTTAGTACAAAGTAACGGTTCTAGATTCGTTCTTATTAAAATCATTAAATGCTCTTCGTTTAGTTGTAACTCTTCGTATGTAACTTCTGGTTTTCCTCGGAGTGACCATTTAAGTCCCCTTTTGTTTTGCATTTATGTAAAACTCTAATTATTAAAATAAAGCTCAATAACTATTAAATACCGATGATATAAAAATCTTTTATACAATTTGAACTCATGGTGATTGCCTTCTATTACAAGACGAACTTATTCAATTCCATCAGTGGCTATCCCAATCAGGCCTATCTCTCAATGTTGATAAGTGCAAAAAGATTTCCTTTACATTTATTTTAGTAAAATAATAAATAATGTTATACCATCAAATGGTGTTACTTGGGGCACTTTAAAATTATGATTGAAGATAACTTAAAAACTATTTAAGTTAGGGAATTTCATGTAATTACAAAAAATCTGGGGAACTAACCTTTGTTTTTATCTTTCCATTAGTCAAGTTGCTGTTTGCATTTATATTTTAATAGTCTGAAAAAGCTACATCCAATGGTTGACATAAATGTGTACTATTGGTAGGAAATAAAACAAATGAGATGTTATTCTTTGACATTTTTCAATGACTCTTTAATATATGACTGGCAAGGTTATCGCCAATCATAACTTTCTTTTGGTCCTTAAATCTCCTAAAATATGGAATAACTACCGACAAAAACCAGTCTTCAAATATTGTTGTATCGAACCAACCACTTTTAGAATGGTTGTAGCGCGTTCCTTTTGGTCCATCTAAAATCCATGAATCGTAAAGATGGTCTGCTTAATACACAACATATATAGGTAGTACTACACCTGAAGCTGTTCCACTGAACATAACTGATGTGCTGGATTTTGATGTGTCTTTGATGCACTCAGCATGCTTCACACTACGACGTTCCATAACTTTTTTCCGACCTGGATCGTCTGTCATGTTAGTTTCATCATAATTTATTATAAGTTCTGGATTTACTCCCTCAAGTGTTTTTTCAAGTTCATTAAAATATTGTTCTAAAGTATCATAACCAACAGCAACTCTTGCTCGTTTAACATTTTCAGATAAACGAACTGTAAAGTTATTTTTATGTCTAAACAAGAATGCTCTGATACAATCAGGGCCTGGTATATTGTCTTTGAATCTAGTCTCTACACGGCCATAAGAGTCGAAATATGACTTTACAACTAGATAAATGTCATGTGAGGTTAATGGAAATCCCCATTTACTAGCTACAATAAATCCTTTAATTAAATCCTGTTCTTCGTCATAGTTCAAAACTCAGGGTCTTCCAACTGGTAATAGATTTTGATCATGGCGTTTGCGGTGAATTGTGGATTTCGAAATGCCAAACTCTTCAGTTGCTTGACATTCAGTGAATTTATGAGATTTTACAAGAAGTACTTTGAAGTGTTTCTTCGTTATATGTTTTGTATTGTCTTGCCCCAACTTTCTTTTTTCGTCCAACCATTTCTTTAAAAGAAAAATTTATAAATTCATTATTTTATAAAAAAAAAAAATCAATAAGTAGATAACTTAATATAATTAAGCCAACCATATTATATTATACCTTAATTTAAATTAAACATTGGTACAAATAAATAGGTAGGTATAGACGCATGTTAGACTAATTTTGCTAGGTATGTATAATCTACTAAGTTTTTCCTTTGTGTACCATGGACCACCTTGCCGCAACTCAGTGGCATGCCTGTGGGGGGGGGGGGGGAGGAGAGGGATGTGACAACTGACAATATATGAGAAATGTCCATTGTTATATTTTTTTTTAGTTTTTATTATAATTTTTATTTTTTTTCATGAAGTCAATAATAATATTATTGATAACATGACAACATAATGAATCCCTAGATTTTAAAATATTTTTGTTATCTATAGTCGAATCAGGTGCTATCATTTTGTTTTGGCGGTTCGAACATAGAGTAATTACTCTATCATGGGTTCACAAAAGCATGTGATAATAATATAATATTATAACAGGGGTATGAAACTCTGTGAATTGGCCGAATCGGGTGATTGTAGCCTTGAACACGGTCTCCAGGGGGGCGTGGCATACGTAATCTATGATAAAAGTAAACAGTGGAAACAACCCGACCCCGCGCAGAATACCCTGCCTATTAGGCGGAAACGGTTTTTCAATACGAGTATAACATCATGTCAGTGTTACGGAAACAGTTTCATTGTTCGGACTTCAGATCATAGGTAAACACTTCACCCATCAGCTGATCGAGTTTCGCTTCTATATTTTTCTATGATTATAATCTAATATAATAATGGTAATATTAATTCGTGGTCTGTGGTTCGACCGTTGTCTCTTATCATTGATTCTAGCTACGAAATAGTTATTAAATTGTACGATTTTTACGTGTACTGTGTGTCTGTGTACATAATAGTGTAAAAATTTGTCTTGACGTGTTTTGTAAATTTGAATTATTTGTCATGAACAAGCAAAGCACACTTAGTAGTTGGTTGAGTAAGCAGAATCATCCATCTACTGCAACAAGTATAGATGCAATAGTTAAAGATGATAATTCTATTAGGTACCTATATTCCGTCTCCAAAAAAGAGGAAAGTTGATCTTTCAGATCAAAAGTTATTTAATATTTTGGGCCCTACTGAAAATTCAAGTTATGAAGTTATGAACCTTTAGAAGAATGTGAATTCAGTGATGATATAGGGAATTTTTTAAAACCTACACATCCTTCTGATCACATAAAGTCTAGGATTCTTGAGAAATTGAATATTATTGTGAATGTATTGACTGTGATGCCATTAAATGTATTTCAGATTGTAGTGAAATAATTTTTCCTAATATTAAACAACTGCTTGGTATAATGGCTTGCTTGCCTATAAGTACACTTAAATTAATCTGCTGAACGATCCTTTTCTACTCTGAGACGGTAAAATTTTATCTTGTCATACCTATTTTTAGTTTAATATTTGTATTCTATTATTATAATAGAATACAAATATAATAGAATGCCTTATAAGTTTTAAAAATATTTATAGGACTCAATATTATTTTTAAAAAGCAATTGAATGCTTACTGATTTTATACTTTCTACTGCTTCAGTACTTTAGTTTAAAAAAAAGTTTTTTAAGAATTTTAGATCATATACCTACGTCTCTATTACCCCAACCTGACTATGTTTTTAAAGTTGTAGCATCGCTTACTAATTTCCAGTATCCACTAATTAAAGAAATACAAAATAAAATGTAGGTTTATTTTTAATAATTAAAAGCATTAACTGAAGGAAATATTTAATGTGTAGAATTATTTGTTAAAAATATTTTGAATAAAGCTATACTATTTTATTTGATATAATATATGGAATGTATTGTTCAAAGTAGAACTTTTGAAGTATTTCAATATTGTTTTGCCATTGATTATCTTTAAATATATGAGCTATGATTGATTCTCTTGGTGTCCAAACTACTAAAAAAATTCCTAGAAAATGTTTTGCCATAATTAAGTCAAACAATTCTAGATATCAACTATTCAATCAAAAAAAGGTGGGCAAGTGGATGTCGCTCTGCTGTACAGTAGGTTACAAGTTGGTCACTGTATAATGGATGGTATTCAATTTGATTTCAATGATATAATATCATTGTATAAGAAAAATGATTCTGAGCGGAGACGGTATGTCAGTCTAGGTATAAGACATATTATATACTTATCAAAGGTATTAAAAAAAATATTGACCTATAATAAGTATCTATAATAAATTCCAAATTAATCATATCACAATATCCGTTAGGTAGGTACTTATAACGCGTTATACATCAACAACAAACCGCAGTACTGTCATAAATATTATATAATAGTATACTTTAGAAGTTTCAAGTACCCACGAATATTATACAATCACAACAAAATAACTAAAATAGTTATTTTAGGTTATTTAATATGTAATTTCTTCCAAATTTGAACTTAAAATGAGTATAAAAATAAACTGGGCTTATGTATTTTTTAGTTTTTTTGGTAACAGAATTAACTACTTACGTGGAATCCTGTTTTAAATTTTCAATCCTTAGATATAAAAGTTGAACATTTTATACATTTTTAACTACAAAATAATTATTCAACCTAACCAATGGCTTTTTGGGATTGTATTAGAATGACATAATGATACCAAATCTTTCTTTTTTTCTAAAGATGTTTTAATGTCAGACTGTCTGAGTTAAGGTTAAATAATTTTATATCAACTAATGATTTTTTGAATTTTCTTCTAATGTAAATTATTATGAAATTGTTATCTTTGTAACTGGTTTTGTATTTTAATAATGTTGGATTGTCCTTTACAATTTTTATAATTTTTATTTTATTCTATAATAAATTTTCTCCATCCTGATTTAATTTATAATTATTACCAATATCTGATGATAATTTTTTTAGATAAAAAAATAAATCCTTTTGAACCTCATAAACAGTATACGGTTTGCCATTCTTCTCAGCAGGTTAATTACCGAAACCCACTGTGATGGTTCATAAATTGGCCCATTTTGGACTTTTCGCTTTGCCTCTCCTTATTTTCGTGCATGCATGGAGTCGCCTTCATTCTGTGTATGACCAACAGTTAAATATTTTAAAGTCACTGATTTTATATTGTATTTCTTGGTGAAATCTACCCTCTCGCTATTTTTCTTATAACTCGTTAACCGTTGAACTCACAACAAAAAAGTATAGGACCAAAATTAAAGACCGTTAAATTTTGCATACTAAAATGTTTACAAGATAAAATCAGTTATTAATACAACTTTTATGAAATATCTTTATAGTTACAATGTTTATTACAATATTATTATTTATTAGATTATACTGGTAGGTACTTCTTAATTCTAGAATTTTTACAGAAAACATAAAAAAAAATACCCAATACCATATTATTTACATAATTACACTAAGTACCAACATTTTTATTTTATTTATTTCCGGGTGAATGTTGTTTTGCCTGTAACCAAAAAAAAAAAAAAAATTGAACACTATTTAGTATTATAGTTTACAATTATTATTTGTAATGTTTATTACGACTATTTGGATCAACGTCAGGCTGTGGATATAGCAACGAATACGTCTCAAATACATGAATGTCTGTATAACAAGAACAAAACCCAAAACTAGAAAAAATATCTATTGCACGTTTTGTACCAAAATTGCTATGTAAATATAGACCTATACCCAACAAAATAGGTGAAAAAAATAAATTTAACGGTCTTTAATTTTGATCCTATACTTTTTTGTTGTGAGTTCAACGGTTAACGAGACAAATAGTGGGTGGGTAGATTTCACCCCTTTTTGGGGGGTGTGGAGTGATACGTTAGGAGTCAGGACTTTAGTATGGTAATTGGGAAGCTACATTTTAAGTGTGTACCAAAATTTAGTGGGGCACGAATTTTGACATTAGAAGAAAATGCAAAAAATCATTAGTTGATATAAAATTATTTAACCTTAACTCTGACAGTCTGACATTAAAATATCTTTAGAAAAAAAGAAAGCTTTGGTATCATTATGTCATTCTAATACAATCCCAAAAAGCCATTGGTCTTTTTATGAACAACTAGATGCTGAAGTTAAAGCAATAAATACTGGTGCTGATGATGAAAGCGATTAACTAAACAGTTCAATTAAATTATTTAAGAAATGTTTAACATATTCATTTACAGTGAAATATTTGTTTTTATAAAACTACCTTAATTTGTTTTTTTAATTATTAATAATAAATAATACAATTGGTTATTAATATAAACTGTATATGTTCTGCAGTTAATTGATGAAAATAATAATATTATTATGATATATTTGTTACACACCTATTTATGTTTAATAGTTCAGTTCAATAACAAAATAAGTCTAGATAATGCGTAAATGGTTGTGATAATTCAATTCAAACCTTCAATATGTACTAAAGTTTTGCTTGTTTTTTAATAAAAATAAAAAATCAAGGAAGCGTTAAATACAGAACATAAAGTCAATTATGCATACCAAATTTGGCCATTCTATCTCAATTTGCCAATTCATTATAACATTTCAAGATTTTCATGTATTTTTAAAAGAATGTAACCGAAAATATGGTTTTTGTGGTTATTGCAGTATTGAACTGGCACTTCCTGACGTTTTTATAGCACCTTAAAAGACTTATGATTACTTCGGAAAACCACCTGTTGCCGGCGGAGAGAGACCTTCCGTTGGCAGAGGAATATCTCAGAGAACACGTGATTCCACCGGGAGAAACCCAACTTTGAGTTAACCAGGAGGGCGAAGGCACCCCCGTGACCAAAGCCGACCAATCGAATACAATCGCCGTCGACTCCAGTACCAAGAGATAGGTACTTGTTCTGTTGGTGTCGGCAGTATTGGGTACAGGTTGGCTTGCGATTACGTAAACATCAACCCTCGAATCGATGACCATAACAATTCATTCGACAAATGTGATAAACAACATCTCAACACCAACAACCTTGACAGGATCCAACCTACCGTTGGAGTACTTGAATTAACGCAGTAGTTAACTATTTTAAATACTATGAAGAAATTCGTGATATTGTGAATATGTTAGACCCAAATAATGCTTTATGTATTGGAAGATTCAAAAAAAAATTTGGAAAAACAAAATGTCCAAAATAATTTAGTATATTATATTAATTCAAATTTTAAAGTACTTTCTGAATCAATTTTAAAACTGCAGACTAAAAACATGTTCGTAGTACTCTTTGAGTATCGTGGACAATGTTAAAATACAATTAAAATCCGTTGACGGTAATTTGGGGAAAAGTTTATGAAAATTGGAAAGTCTTATCAAAAAAGATTGGTTTAAAAACATTGACACAAATTTTATCTACACTAAATGGATCTATCACTAACATGGATAATCTTCCAGAAGAGCTGAAAAATGACCTATCTTTCTATAAGTACGCACCAATTACGTCAGTAGACGTCGAAAGATCGTTTTCTATTTATAAAAAACCTTCTGGCCATCAACAGACGGTCATTTAAACTAGACAACATTAAAAACATCTAATAATTCAATTTAATTCAGGTAGATAAATACATAATAACATGATTTGATTTTTATGTTTAGGACTGTGAAAAATCGAAGAATTAGAGCGACTACCTCGAGGCTTGTCGACGTGAACTCTAACACACAAACAGACAAATCTTCTCCCGACATTGAAAGCTCTAATGAATCTGAAGTATCAACGGATGGCGTTTTGTGAATAATTGACTTTAATTTAGTATATATTGTGACGATAAGGGTTGGATGACAATTCGACCAACGTTTGT
This sequence comes from Acyrthosiphon pisum, assembly GCF_005508785.2. Taxonomy (NCBI): domain Eukaryota; kingdom Metazoa; phylum Arthropoda; class Insecta; order Hemiptera; family Aphididae; genus Acyrthosiphon; species Acyrthosiphon pisum. Next base: position 17,083,993 of record NC_042493.1, read on the forward strand.
ACACATTAGGCTGTAATGATAAAAATGTCGCATGTGCGTGCGACAGCCGACTTTTTCCCGTGGGTCCAAGTCCGCCGATCAACGACAATACCTGCCGGTGCGACGAACGCACACACGGTCCCCTCTTTCGTCTCCGTGGTCTGGGCCACGCTGACTAATTAGGTGTATAAGGATATCGGCTGATTAATGTACACTTCCACATGCTCTCGCTCTGTCTCTGTCATTCGTCATCTTTTTCGTGCGTTTGTGCTCGACTAAGCCATCGCACGACAATTTCTAAGTACCAGACATCGGTCCAAGTGCAATGTTGGAGGAGTAGGGCACCGCGATCGCCGTAGGGCCATCTTAAGAGGACATGGTGGTAATGTACTTGAACTTGTATATAAATCTTTAACCCCGTGGCCGGTATCCCTATAGTTTAGAAGTTATATTATTATTGCCATATTGGCCATTTTATATTATTATTGTGGTGTGTTTTTTTTCTTTATTTTTCTCAGTCCGAGTTTTATGCCGACGGCTTTCTCGGCGTCAAAATTAATTAATATACTTATATTTTTACCTGAACAGTGTGTCATGTCTATTTATTGTTATTATTGTTAAAATTTCTGGTATTCCAAAACATAAAAAATCCACGGCGCTCCGACCTTTTAGGGTCTCGGCTCCACTTGGTTGGCGACCTAGCTCGATCACATGACTCTCGGGTCACGAGCAATATGACTTGAGCTGTCACAATATTATAATTTTAAAAAATTAGAAGTCTGATTTAATCATTGCACATCATTTTTGTATAAAACTAATTTTGTTTAAAAAATGTTTTATAGAAGGTTGAGGAAAATGTTCTTGACAATTACAAATGCACGGGAGAAGGGTGTCAAAAAATATTTAAGAAATACATTTGGATCAAAAACACCTGAATACCCATTTGTCGCAAGACAATTCCTGCCAGATATGCCAAAAAAAATTATCTTCACAAAATTCCCTAAAGAGGCACATGCAATTCATGATGAACAAGTTTGAATTACCAAAATACTTAGGAAAAACCACCTTCATTACACAAAGAGGATATTAAGAGGTCTTAAAGTTCTTAAGGTCTTTTGTTTAATTAATGTTATACCTATTATGATGTTTGATAATAGATACTTACCGTTTGGATCAATAATTTATGTAATTTATGATTTTTGATAAAAAAAATAGCATTTGGATGATTATTTGAACATAAACTGTTTCCTTCAGGTGAAGGTTGGTGTTCGATAATTTTGAAAATATATTGTTTATTTTAAAACACCTCTCTTTTATTCAATAATAATACTTTTTTTCTCACCAAATTTTTCTGCGCCACCTTTTCGTTTATTAAACATGTTAGCGTTGAAGGATAATGTAGCGTTGAGTAACGTCACCAAGACGTTGTCAATACAAACCACTATAGTGGGTTTCCTAGAGAACGTTGAGTGTCACCGTAACGTCATTTTAAGTTGGTAGTAGTAGTACATCATCAATATGTTTTTGACCTGTAGTAAGTACTTTTAAAATATTAAATAATATGCATGCAGATGTAATCAATTTGTCTGTAGTTTCTTGGGCAGTAGCAATGGACAGGAAAAAGAGTCTAAAGTAACCGCGTAAAATTCCGAAAGTATTCAGTTGTTCTCCGAGCTTTAGATAGTCGATAGTTTATATAGCTTTTGAATGATCATGTTAATATTGCTGTCTTGAGTAAGGTTTCATCGGGTTTTCGCGCAGAGCAAAAGCTTCATCCCCTACAATTATATTATTCCTTCCGGATATTACTTTTCATGCTGGTATATTGAATGTATTATTTTTTATCATTTTCCCTATTTTACACTTTAGGTAGATACCAACATCTCCCTCTCTACCATAGGAACCAATATCAACAGCAGTGAATTTACAATCCGCTAGAAACACGATTGGGTAGTGCTCTTTATAGTTAAAATATAATGATCCACTTCGTTTGGGAACCTTTATTCTTATATGTTTCCCATCTATCACTCCGCCGCAGTTCAGGAAATTCCATTTTGAAAAAAAATTAACTACTGATTTGTCTAAGTTAATTTTCTGTAGACGATGGTATAATTATTTTAAACATCCTTTTAATAATTTGACTTAGCAACTTCTTTTATTGTGATACTTATCCAGGAATTGCTAACTCGATATTGAAAAGAGAGTGACCGAAAAGACTCTCCTGTGGCCGAATGCCTGAAATAAAAAATCAGATTATAATTTCTGTTTTAGATTTTGACTGCTGTAAAAGATATACCTATGTAAGGGATTATTATATTCGACGTAAAGGTAAACCTGGCACTGGTTCAGGAGGAGAGGCAAAGAATAGGTCTGTTCTCCTATCATTCTTATATAGCCTTCCTTCATCACAAAGATATAACACTATTATCAATGTTCTTAGAAATAAAGTTAGGTTTGACGAGAGTGAATTCATGGAAAATACTCACGCTGACATAGAAGAAAACATCACTCAGATTGATAAAACAGAAGAAAATATGATAATCCTCAACTGTAACGAAGATAATAATAAGAAAAATGGAATATAGGAAAGACAACATTATGAGAGATAAGAAAAAGACAAAATTAACACACTCTAAAGAACGATTACAGATACTTAAACAAATATCTGAGCGAAACTTAACTCCTGCTCAATATAAATTGGACAATACCAACCATTTTCTTTGACTCTATAACAAATATTATAAAGAAGCTTCCCCGGTATGACGAAGTTCAATTAAGGATGCACATTTTATCGTTAGTCAGTAATGCTGAATTAAAAAGTATTTTAGACGACTCAAGATATACTAAAGATTCATCATCAAGACCGAGTTCAACAATGAGATTCAAAAATTCAGAAACGGAGCCATATCCAGCAAAAAGTGAAACATCGGATTACAAAGGAAAAATATATGGCGGGTCATCACAAACACCAAGCACTGGAAGAGATGTTTCAGAAAATGTCCTTTGCATATCAGAAAATTACCAATTTATTTACATTTATAACTCACAATAAATGTTTTATGTTAATAAATATATTTTTATAAAACATTCAATTTTCTAATTATTTTAATTTTTAGGCTTAGGATAAATTTGTATAAAGTACAGTTAAAAAGTAATAAATTTACTTCACTCGTTAATAATTATACAAATAATACGTTTCTTATAAGTTCCTGTAATAACTTATAACGATATACTATACTTTATTACACATCTTATATAGTTATATTATATTATATTGTCAGGTATACTATTGGTAAATATTGAACAGTAAATTGGCCGGTATACATACCAGCATCCAAAAAACACTTAGGAGCTGAACTGCATTTATGCCAAATTTAAAGATTTATATTTTTGTATTTAAAAAGCGATATTTTTGGAATACGACGACAATCGATGGTATTTATATACCGTACAAAGTGACCTAGAAACACACAATTGCATAAAATATGAACATAGCACCTACCAATATTATAACTTGACTACAGAAATAAAAAATACTGTATACACTACTTATACATTATTTTATAACTTTAGAAGCTTAAAATGTAATTTGTTTTCAGATATATATTTCAGAGTTTGTAATCATTACTAATTTGGACCAAAATAAGGGTATGTTGTAGCTCGTAGGTTAGTCAAAAATAGTGTGTAATTCGCACCAAATTGAGTATCTATGTATTCGATTAATCGTCGACTATAAATTGTCTATTTGACTGAAATAATATTTGGAAGACGCAACACCCGCATG
>NC_042493.1:17087805-17090494 GCF_005508785.2 Acyrthosiphon pisum
TTACGATAATTCAGTTTTTAAGTGAGTTATGAGCATTTTAATTTACATTTATTATACACGCTATAACTCATTTAAAAACTGAATTATCGTAAAAAAAACTTACAACCAAAAACACAGATAATGTTCTTTCCATCAAGTTTAATAATAGGTTGATTCACTCTAATTTTTAAGCTAACGGCATACAACTTGAATTTCTGAGCGTAAATTTGGCATGTTACGCGTTTGTAAGACGGAGACAACACATGCGGGTGTTGCGTCCTCTTAAGACTTTAATTGTACCACAAAAATACATACTTTATACAGGCTTCATAATTTATTATAGATATAATATAATATAATAGCTAGGTACAACAATCTATGTAAGCTCAGTCTGTGTTGAAAGTGTTAAGTTCTAAACAGAATGATGGTTTATATACCTAATTTAGAATCTAATGATTTTTCTACGTATTTTATAAATAAAAACTAACCTAAAGTAATTATGTTTAAGATTATAGACACTCTCTATTAAATTATGCATTGTATACAAATAAATTAATGCAATTTTGTTATTTCAATATAATTATTGTCATAAGGTATAGTTTTTAAAACATCTATCAAAATAACGAACTTTGACAATTATTTCGTGATTAAAATGTTTAATTTTATAACTAAGGTTTTCACGTCAAAACAATGACACACCACAATATGACTTGTTTTTATTCTAAACTTTTTCAAAATTCGATAAAATACTGCGGCACATTTTCAATACGGCAGATCTGCATTTTTGGTTAATTACATTATTGTAGAATCAACAAATTATTATTTAATTTTTATTTTATATCCCTACCAGTCAACTGAATTAACAAGTGATTTGTAAATAACCAATTTTTATTAACAATATACAATATACAATAACAATAATAATATACAATTTGATGATAACAATATACAGTATAGGTACAATAACAATAACAATAAACAATTGTATGATAACAATATACATGAAACAAAATGAATGCAGTTAATAACAAAATATTAAACGCATCTTTTAAATAATTATAACACATCATAACCTTGATAAATAACACAATATGTAACAAACAAAGGATAATGCACAGGATATACATAGGGAAACACAGGATAAATATAATAATTATGATAAACGAACATTTTCAGACAAAACTTAACTAATACTCGTCGTCTCGAAGAGGCAGGCTAGCTCATAGCTATTCCTCGGACGGTACTGCGCTGCAGCAGCAACATAACATTCTACCGACTTTAAGAAGGCTTCTCCCTAAATCCGATAGGATTGGCCTACGTCTTCGAACAGCTATTGCTGCTTCTAGCCGGACGATGTTATAACGTTTTCATCTTTCACAATATCGTCATCGGTTTGCCGTGGACAAATCTCTGCAGGCAGGACTGCAGGTTGGATTTCCGGGGTTACAATATCAGCAGTCGGCACACAGTCCGTGGACAGCTGCATCGACTGCTTGAAACCTGGCGCACTACCATTCGTTATCGCAACGTTTCCAAAAGGCATGTCTCTGATTAAATCAATGGTGATACATTGAGTAAAGTGTACAGGTAGGACATAGTTCAATGATCTGCTCACAGCCACCACACGTAGAGCTTTTTCCAGTATTTCTGACAACCCGAGTGTTGCAGCAAACTTCACTCTATGAGGAGTACGTCTCTTTGCTACGTGTAGCTGCAGAACTGGTTGTCTTTTTGGCTTTACAAGATCACTCTGCGTACAGTCTATGGACAGCTGTTGTACTTCTTCAGCGTCTCCGCCACTCAACTTCCTGTTAGTCTTCTTAGATTCAGTCACGTTCATTTGTCTTGGGACCACGTTCGAATTTCTGCGCATTGCCGTAGACTGTACAGTATTAGCCACCATTCCTAGAAATTCCAACAAGTCTGTCGTTAACTTGAAGACATTTTGTGATTCTTCGTCAACCTCAATAATGTTTTTCCAAATTTCCAGTTGGTTATTTGGACGAGGGAGCACATCTGAATGTGTATCATTTTTTTCCTTTTTGGGCAGCCTTGCCATACGAACCTGAAATCGCAGTTATTGTTTTTTGTTGATGATCCATTATTAAGCGGAAAATAGTTAGTTGTAAACAATACCACGAGAAAATCAAATAGTAATAATTAATCGGAATTAAACTGTTTAGACAATCCTATTTGATAAATAAAATGCAATCGAATTGCATGGCAACAAAATATAATAATAAACAGCCAACACATTAATTTCACAATGACATTTATTTATTTATTTTTATTTTATATATAAAGAAGACTAATTTTTACTTTCACATATTATACCTATATTAAAAAACAAATGAAAACAAACCTTTATTAGGTATAGATAGGTATAATAATAATTGTATTTAAATTTAAATACCGAAATATTTAGTTCCAGCATAAGAACTTATGAGGAACCTTATTCTATTACATTTTTAAATCTAAGGTAAGTACCTAATACCTATACATGAATATTAAAAATTGTACGGGTTTTTAACTACACAACGATTTGTAAATTTCTAACTTAAGGTATAGATTTCAAAACCACACCTTTCTCCATGGATCATTATATTAAATAATAATATTATAATTAACTAACTTTAATCTGTTAAGAATAATTTTAAATAAACCTAGACTTATTCAATCAATTTTTAATATTATTTATTCAATATTCTGA
>NC_042493.1:17090594-17092378 GCF_005508785.2 Acyrthosiphon pisum
ATATATGCTGTCAGCTCCTTTGATCTGGTCAGTATACGGAACTCGCAGGTGCCTTGGGTGTGGTCGTTAAAGTTGTTTTTGTTGTCGTATTGAAGAAACCACCGTCTTGTGCTCATAGGTTGTTATGTTAAATGCTTTTACAAGGATAACCGCATAGTATGGTTCGAATAAGTAAAAGCGGTTATAATACCTTCTAATACATGCCCATTACAAGAAGCTATTTGTACAACAACCACAATGCCATATCATCGATCAATAACTTCTTCGGATTCAGAGGTTAGTAAAAAAATAATATATAATATGTATATGTAATACTGAAAAAAATTGGAAGTCAGTTGTAACACTACTCAACTCTATTGTTATAATTCATGATACAAACATATAAAATTAAAATAATATTTAATGTTTGAATACAACATAGAATATAATAAATACAATATAATTATAATTATGTTAATAAGTTTGACTGTATTTATAGAGTTAGATTATTACACCACTCATTCATTTTTGTAAATTAACTATGTTTAGGATGAACATTTTAGTGAAACTGTTGATAAGGAAATGAGTCCGTCAGTATCGAAAATAAAACCAAATTCAAAACGTAGCGCAACAAGTGGGAAAAAACAATCCAGAAACAAAAAGCCAATGAAGATTGTAATAAAAATAATATATATTTATAATGTTAACATTAATATTTTTTTTTTTTATATAGCACAAATCATACCGTGAAAATGTTGCTGAACTTTTGCAAACCGAAGAAATTGATAACGACAATAAGAATTCTTTGACTTTTAGACAAGGAGATGGCGTGGTTACAATAAAATGTCCTGTTGATGACAAGCCGAGCCATCTATATGTGATCTCACATTATAAAATGTCTAACATAGAAAATGGTTAGGTTAGAAACATTGGTTTACTTATTTTATTTACCTTATTGTTTAAAAAAAAATGTAATTAATTGTTATAGATGGAAATTCAGTGAAGCTACCATTAGATTACATACAAATGACAACCATCCGCTTAATACCAGTCTTAATCAAACAATACAGTCAATATTCGATACTATGCTAAGAGATCCCAAGCGTGAAACTCGCAAAAGCAAGACACCAATTTGATTATTATAAGCAAAAAATAAATTTATTTAATAAACAAAACAATATAATATTATATTATACGATGTGTTTCTAATATAGTAATATCATAAAAAAACATTGATAACAATATTCACTGAGAATATAATAATCATAATATTATGCTACGATAATATACAGCTGATTACCAGATGAAACTATTATTTTTTTTTTGCTGCATGTGATGAGATTATTCTAATGATTATGGTTGTAGATAACGATGAAGGTAAACACGTCGTGTTGTAGATATATGTATAATAAATAATATCTTAACCCATGATGTTTATACCGTATTTATGATTAGATAATATAATATTATGTACTTTCTATCAAATAAAAACGTAATTTATTGGGGCTAGGAATTCAATACTTCTGCCAAATCGTAAGATTAAACACTTACTGAATCAAATAACGCAGACCATAATTATTACTATTCTTAATGATCCGAGGTAACGTTCAATTAAATAAAAAATAAAAAAATAGATTATTGAATAAAAAATTTTTATTAAAAAAAAACAATAATTATACATATACATTTTTTGTCTATTTTTTTATACTATTAGATCTTGTAAAATCATATCAGACATTGCGTTAAAATGGAATTGTAATATTTCATGTAAAAATGATGTGTCATCGTTTTTTAGATGTGAATAA
>NC_042493.1:17092428-17092974 GCF_005508785.2 Acyrthosiphon pisum
CGCTGTAAAGACGGCTGGAGGACTGAACTAAATTCACCAATCTATACTACATGTGGATTTTATATTTTTATGTGTGGATAAACATTTAAACATCATTTAAAAACTTATATTAATAATATACCATAGTAATATTATCGCTATCTTATCCGTTTTCGATAAGATCATTGTCAACTGTCGGCGAATCGGGAAAATTAAAACTTTATTAATAATTTGTCGGCGAACCGAGACGTCGGCAAACTAGATTGTCGGCGAAAAGGGAATATTTTAAAACTGGTCTATTTGTCGGCAAATTGAGTTGTCGGCGAATTGGGATTCGGCAACGTGGGTATGAACCATCTGTACACTAAACCCATTGTATTTCATAGTAAATCATTATCTTCAGAAGGTATTTTCTATGAACTTTTATGAATATACAATCTATTATGAAATCAAAGTTGAATATTATATTATATGTATTTGTGTGTGTGTGTGTGTGTGTGTGTGTGTGTGTGTGTGTGTGTGTGTGTGTGTGTGTGTGTGTGTGTGTGTGTGTGTGTGTGTGTGTGT
>NC_042493.1:17095539-17101667 GCF_005508785.2 Acyrthosiphon pisum
TTTACGATATCGTTTATATGTTGGTTGGGCGATATATAGACGACGACAGAAAGAACTTCTGCCCGTTCAGTAATATACATTCGGCTGCACATAAGTCTCAATCGGTCTTGAAGTCACTGTTAGACCTGTTGTTTGGCGATATTCAATGTCCATGTTTGGTGTCGTTATATGAGAAGTAATTTGCTTCTGATAAATTGCGACACCACCAGCTCGTACACCTTCACGTTTGAATTGAACACGACAATCAAAATTTGGAATTGAAATATGTTCGTCGTTTCTAATCCACGTTTCACTGAGCATAAGAAAAGTACATTCCTGTGTCACAGCATCAGTTAGGTCGTTATTATGAGCTCTCAAGCTTTGACAGTTGAATATTAGAAACGATGCCGATTTTTTCGCACGTAATAATTCTAGAATTGAATCTTGTTTGGTTCGTAACGTATTCCCTGCAAGTCGAGTAAATTCATTTTTAAGTGGAAGCAATGATCCTGGCGTCCTCCTTCCATGATAAAAAGTGCGGTTGTTATCTGAGGATACTATAAATAATCCTTCGATACTTGTAACTCTTGAAAGAGCAACATAGATGAGTTGTTGATCATGCTTTTTATCATAAGAATAAACAATTTGGTCGAAAGTGCCTCCTTGTGATTTATGAATCGTCATAGCAGTAGCTGGAATCAAAGGGAAATGATTCCGTTTCGCACTAGTAGTTCGATTTTTATCAAAATAAATAGTAGCGTTCTTTCTGGCAATGGGAACCAAATTTCTTGCTATGTCGTTTCTTTGTACATATCTAGCAGAAAGTCTTTTTATTTTTCGCCCAATTTTACAGTTATCAGGAAAACGCAACCACAAACGACGCACTGTATTATCTTCCAAAATTTCATCATCGTCACTAGATTCTTCATGTTGATCATGACGAAAATATTCAATGAACTCCAAGTGACCAATAGCACCATTGGCGAGGCCATCGGACACATCAATATTCGCCGTAATCATGTAAGGTCGGCCTATAGCGAGTATGAGTTCGTATGGTAGACCTCCAGTGTCTAACACGACTTTTTTATGCAGTTGTTGTCGCATGTGTGCCAACTGCTCGTCATTTCTATGACCAATAAATACGTCTTTCGCGATCGATGTTACTTTATCTGTGACCATCTGAAGTACTCGGTTGTTATACTATTCAACGTCATGATTTCTGAAAAACAATCGTACACCGTTGGGGCATTTTTCGGCCGCCTCCTCTTCGGTGAAAAACCGCGATTCAAGTAAGTCCAATTCTGCATTATTCAGTATATCTCCGTTTCCTATTTTTGTCAGTAAACATGAGAACTGAACATTTTCCTGACGCATGACTTCGTTTAGTTCATAGAACTTCAAACCTCGCCATAGCGTAGGTCCAGCCATGCTGTTTTTCGGTTGTTTGTAGATAGGCGTCGCGCGTACTGCTGGAAGTTGTCGCAAATCACCAATGAAGAAAATATCTTTGCCAACGTAGGAAGAATTAGAAGCCGTAATTTGTTTTAAACGTGAATCTATTTTTCCGTTTAATTCTGCTGATATCATGCTGACCTCATCAATTAAAATACATTCAATGTACTTGAAGAGACTACGGAATTGTTTTGCTACTTCAAATGACAGTGGTTGCGGTCGTCCTATAGTTATTTTAAAAGCAGTATGAACGGTGGTGCCTTCAATGGCTACAGCTGCCTTCCCCGTAGATGCACATGTTATATATGCATTGCAATAACCATCTGTATGGCAAAACCGATTATAAATTTCTCTCAGTAAATTAATCACGAATGTTTTTCCACAGCCAGCAGGTCCCGTAAGAAAGATTTGCAAAGGTTCTTCAGTATCGGCATTTAAAATATGTGAAATCACGTGAAGCAAGAGACCTTTTTGGCGATAATTCGTTGAGCACATGAGGCGATTGAAGTCTTCTTTATCCATAACGTTATCCCGTTTCTTGGCAATAGGACCGAGACGATTTAACGTTGCTAATCTCAGATCTGCGTTGGCATCCGTGTTTGGATTTGCTAAAAAGTCAGCGAAAGAGTTAGCTTCTCGTACATGCGCTGCTAATAAATTTATATCATTTCTTGTTTCATCTTCATCATCTTCTGCGACTTCAAGACATAACTCTCGACAAATTTTTATAGTTTTAGCGATATCTAAATTTGACTCGAATTCTCGTCTTCGCTCCATTATTATTACCTCGTGCGTATTGTAAATTTCTACGTATTTTCTCTCTGCGAGAATTTCATTTTCTTCATCACGAAAAGGCAAATGTAAAGTCACCATTTCACGTTTGTACTCATTTATATCTGCTGTCACATCATAGTTACGATAACGAATTATCCTAGGATGCATACGTCGTTTCCAGACATTGGCTTTGGACACTGTATAGTGGGCAACAGCTTGAGCTAAAGTGATGTCATTTAATTCCTTTGGTCGTTTTTGATATTTGTCAAAACAATTGTCAAGCCAAATATCACATGAGTCTTGCTCAATATTCTCCTCCTCCAAAGCTTTATTCGATTTTCGAACACGCTCCCTCTCAACAGGCCATGAAGTTGGAATGTATATCACTTTTTCTGAACTTTTTGACATGGCTTGTCGAAGGAGATACCAAGCAGCTTCCTGACTGGTGAGTTCGACACAGTTCAGCATATCGACGCTTAACTTCCTCGTTATTTCAATAAAGTCAAACTCCGGATGCTCATCCATGGTCTCTATAATTTTTCGCTGAAGATTGCTTATGCCTCTATTAGTCTTGTTAACGTATTCCACCACATATGCAGCACAAGAGTATTCTTCAATAATGAATTGGAAGTCCATATTCGAACCTAGAACGTTGAGGATAAACGGATTAAATTGATTAATCCATTTTTCCATAGTGTCACGTTTTATAAATACACGTGGTCTGGTTATTCCAGCTCGCAGAATATCCAAGTACATTTCATACGAAGTAATTTGGTTTGCTGTTAAGAACTGATTAATATCACAATAGTCATTATTTTCGAGTGCCTTCCTGATTTGCTTGTAGATTTTTAAATACACTGTATGACGTGTATCTGTTTTTGCCATTGGTTGAAGTATAACTGTTGATCGACTAGGCATAAATGGTGCTTCAAAACGACATGCTGATGAATTTTTTTTCTTGAAACACGTGAATGTATGCTTATGTTTCTGGAGTTTTTCATAACCAGAAGCATCGGCCGGCGATACAGAAACAAATTCGTCAACAAAAGTTTCAGTGGCAGCTTTTCCTTCTGCTAGGGCGTCAGTTGGAGCTTCATTCAACCAAAGCAATATATGTGCGTGAGGACTACCCCGATGCTGAAATTCGATCCGTATAAAATAGTGTTTGACGTAGTGATTGCCAAAGGGGCAGAATTGTTTTGACTGGAGTATACCCATGATGACTTGTACTAACTTATCAAAATGGATCGCGCAGGTAACAGGATCTTCGTTGATCAGAGCAGCTTTCAAATTGAAATGCATATCAGCAAGACCCTGTGAGTCAATATCCGCTCCATTATTGCGTAATTTATATAAAAGTTTCATCAATTTTGGCCAACCAATTTCGTTTGCACTCATAGTTAAAAAGAATGTAGGTTTTCCCAATTGGCGAATCATTGCGAACAGGTCTCGTTTGCGTTGCGACCAATAGTAAGTGGAATTCGGAATGGAACGTAAAAATGCCAAATTTGTTTCAAGACAATCATTGATGAAATTAGATGATTCTATTTGTGCTCTTGTGAGTGTGGTATCTGTACCAATAAATTTGAACGCAACTGTCAATGCATCTCGCGTACGCATGCGCAGAATTTTCATTGCTACATACAGTAAATGTTGAGGGGTTACTCCTCGTCGATCGGATCTGCGTAGTTCACTGGTTGCCATCATATATGGTGTCACATTCAGGTCTTCTTTGAAACCTCGAAATTGTCCAAGATAAATACTGGGGAATGCCAGCTCTTCGCAGTGTTCATCAAACAAAACACTTGTTGGCATTTCGCCTTGTGCTGGAGCAATCCGTAGAAATTTATCTTCGTTCCAAAGTAAAGTTTGCTGTTGAGCGTGCAAGCTGTCTTCAATATCAATTTCTTCCATCATATCGTTGGTGCTATGAGGCAGGGATACATCCATGGAGAAAAATGACTCGTTAATTGCAATGTTATAGAATTTATAAAGAGGAGTATTGATGAGATAACGGAGCCAATCTTTAACAACACGTTTGCGAACCAAGCCAATAAGATAACTCGATTTATGTATCTTTTTTCGTTTTATGTGGACATTTATACAATAGTCATCATCAAGTTCTCGTGGTAGATAATGAACCATGGTATTGACGGAAACGGGAACATTGATAACTTGGCCCAAAATTCCATACTGACCTTGACCATGTCTGAGTCGGCTGATCTGCATGAACGGAAGTCGAGGCGATATCAATCGTTCAGTGACTAAATCAAGATCGGGTAAATTTTCAGGTTGAGGTGGATACTTGAATCCGTTTGAAGTTGAATATGTCGGTATTTTTTCTTTTCGCAATGAGGCATGGCAAGTGTTACAAACTCGAGCTGCTTCCAAATCCATGTTGGGAAATTCTGCTGCGAGAATAGTCACACAGTTAATAGGTGCAGGTTTCAGGTCTTTCTCGTACCATAACCGGTCGCACACAGAACATGCATATCCAAAATTATTTTCCAAAAACTTTTCTTTAAATTGGCGGTGAGCTTCAGCTTGTTGCAATACTGGATCATATACGACAGTGGGGATTGTTGGTTGCCTCAGAAATGGTTCTTGATCGGAAGAACGATCATCATTTGGAGACGATTGAACTGTTTCCGTTGCAATCGCAGCTCTTGCTTCACGACATCGAGTTCTATAATCACTCGAATGTCGTGCTGCTGTGGCTCTTCGATGATGCAATCTTTCATTAGACTCCGTGGACTCAGTGGACGTCGTTGCTCTGGCGCTGGTACTGGGTATCGAATCAGCAGATTGTTCTTCATGCGCACTTACGAGTATATCGTCCAAACGTCTTTTTTTAGCAGAGTGTAGAGACTCGTTTTTCTTTCGAACACGATATTCTTGCATGTACGCAGCAGCTGCAGTTTTCCTTTTTATTACTTCTTCAGTAGTCTGTTTTTGCCGAAATTCTCTCTGGAGCTTGGCGCTGTCTTTTTTTTGTCTCACGGTTCGTTTTTTTTGCTGTTGATGATTATCCTCGGACTCTCTCTGAGCTTGGACATCATCAAAGTATTCTTCGCCCGGTGAGTTCTGAGGAATCACACTCGTTGACGGGTATATCACTTCAGATAATTCTTCATCAACTTCGTGAGCAGACATTGCAAAGTGTGGAGACTGAACTTTCTAACCTAAAAGCCAATAGCAAAACTTGAATCTTATTGTGTATTATACAGCTGCAATTCTATGGATAGTTTATATTCAAAAAAAGAAATAAAAACGGGTGAGTCGCGGGACGTACCGCAAAAGTGAGAACTAAATTGTCAGGTTATTAATTTTGTAGTTGGTAGAAACATGGGGATTAAATGAATGGATGTTATGATGGCGTGATATGATAAATGTAATTGATAATAAAATTGTATCAATGTTAAGTCATTATTTTATTATAAATGCAAAATATTATATTATATTATAATATAATACATCACGGGTACCTATTATAGGTACCTATTATTATTAAGTTTAAAGAACTTAATAGTAGTATTTCGGGCCTCTCATCCAAAGTAGCAGAACTTGTAGCTGAAAATGCTTCTCTCCGGGCTGATGTTTCAGTCCTTTGTTCAAGAGTTGATCATCTTGAATCACGACCGGTACTCTCTAACAATTCGTCTGCTGTAATCTTTCGTGAATCAACAGAACGTAGTAAAATTGAATTTAACGCTATCGCTTATGGAGTGCCCGAGTCTGCTGCCAACACCGCTGCCCTAAGATTTAAGGATGATCTTCTTACACTTGGCAACCATCTTACAAAATTATCTGTACCGAGTACCCACTGATTCTAAGCTTATTCGCCTAGGCAATGGTAATGCCAAGAAACCGAGACCATTAAAGATTATCTGCCAATCCAAGACCGACGCTTCACAGCTAATTTC
>NC_042493.1:17103178-17104705 GCF_005508785.2 Acyrthosiphon pisum
CGTTAAAATGTTTAATTGTTTAAAGACAACTTAATCGTTAACTAACTTGATGATTATTTAATTATTTAGGTTAATAAATATAATATAAATATCATATTTCCGTAATAATTATACATAGAAAATAATAGCTTTTTATAGTAATTTATAAAAGTGCAGTCTGATAGTATATAGACTGATAGTATAGCTATAGTATAATTAATGTATTTCCCGTTTGTTATATTACGAATTGTATGTATTAGGTATACGTAGCATACCTATACATTCCATCGAAAAAGTAATATTAGATCACAAATCGCAATACAAAATTAAAATAAGAGGTGTACGGTAGTATTGATATTATTGAAAATTGAAATAATAAAATAAAAAATAACAATATAATATGAATAGGTATAAAATGAATAATACGATTAACCTAAGACGCGTATTATACTCAATATTTTAAATACACCGTACTTTCTGATTTCCGTGCGTGCGCGAGCATAAACGCATAATAATGAATAAAGATACGTGGGTATTTTCGGTGTTCTTGACTGTAAATTATATTTAATTAAATTAAATCAAAAAGTAATTACTTATTACCTTTTCAATTGATGAACCACAGTAATGTTTGAGTTACTCAATACCTCGTAAAAATATAGGAATATAATATAGTAATATCTCGTACTGACACGACGACGACAACGACGCACAAAACGAGTCCGCACGGGCAGTCGTAGCGTATAATAATATTATTATACGATATTAACACGGATTCGCGATTATACGTAAAGGGGAATAATAATTAATTAATAATATGTTGGCAGCACACCGTACGAATTGCCACCCCACTCCGCCCGACGATCCCCTCTACGCGCGTGTGGTCCGCCGCCTCCGCCGCCGCGTATGTTTGGTAGCCTGCGCGACGACCGTCACACACACACACACACTCAAGCATTCACATCTACATGACTTACGCCTGACGCTCGATTCCCCAAGAAGGTCGTACTACAAACCGATAGCATAGATGTTTACACATCAAAAATAAATTTATTTAATAAACAAAACAATATAATATTATATTATACGATGTGTTTCTAATATAGTAATATCATAAAAAAACATTGATAACAATATTCACTGAGAATATAATAATCATAATATTATGCTACGATAATATACAGCTGATTACCAGATGAAACTATTATTTTTTTTTTTAAATTACATATTTTCACAATTAATTTATTGCCATGAATATTGAATATTATATTATATACATAATATTTTAGGTACATATATACAAAATGCATAACATAAATAATAATCAATTAAACATATTTTAATATTTATATAGGTAAGCAAATAGTAATATATTAATATACATAATAAAAAATTATAATATAATATAATAATAATAATATAAATAATAATATAAATAATAATATTATATGTATATAATATTAAAAAAACAATCAATGAAATTAAAATATAAAAAAAAAAAATTATAATAACTGGTTCATGATAGAAGAATCGTCCTTATAAGTTATACTA
>NC_042493.1:17104755-17105885 GCF_005508785.2 Acyrthosiphon pisum
CCAGAAGCATCGGCCGGCGATACAGAAACAAATCGTCAACAAAAGTTTCAGTGGCAGCTTTTCATTCTGCTAGGGCGTCAGTTGGAGCTTCATTCAACCAAAGCAATATATGTGCGTGAGGACTACCCCGATGCTGAAATTCGATCCGTATAAAATAGTGTTTGACGTAGTGATTGCCAAAGGGGCAGAATTGTTTTGACTGGAGTATACCCATGATGACTTGTACTAACTTATCAAAATGGATCGCGCAGGTAACAGGATCTTCGTTGATCAGAGCAGCTTTCAAATTGAAATGCATATCAGCAAGACCCTGTGAGTCAATATCCGCTCCATTATTGCGTAATTTATATAAAAGTTTCATCAATTTTGGCCAACCAATTTCGTTTGCACTCATAGTTAAAAAGAATGTAGGTTTTCCCAATTGGCGAATCATTGCGAACAGGTCTCGTTTGCGTTGCGACCAATAGTAAGTGGAATTCGGAATGGAACGTAAAAATGCCAAATTTGTTTCAAGACAATCATTGATGAAATTAGATGATTCTATTTGTGCTCTTGTGAGTGTTGTTAAGAACCCCTGGCTATATTAGTTAGTATATATATATAATAGTGTATAAGATAGTATTGTACGACGGCGACTGTCTGAAATTGCTGCGACAGCAATTCCAGGCAAGCGCTGGCTACAGGCACGGCTCGTATAGCATCGAGTGCAGTGGCATTTCAGAGCAGTAGACGGAACCTTGTGATTCGCGCCAGAGCATTATTATTGTCAGACCATTTTATTTCATTAAATGTATTGTAAGTTTTTCTTTTCAAGTAATATAGAAAGTAACCTATAGTTCGAAAGTGTTCGTTGTTTTATTTGTGCACGAACCTCCAAGGAGATTCGTAACATTTTTGGTGGCAGCGGTGGGATAACGACAAATATCAGTATCCCGTTACCACGAGCAATAGCCGAACTAGACTTTCAACAATATATTAGAAGAAAAGGAAACGAACAAAAGCGTATCCATCCGAAACAGAACATTGTACACAAAGTTGCGTAACGTAACATTAATAGTATAAGATATTATTATTTTATAATATTTTATACATTTTATATACATCTATATGGTGTGTATATATACATGCAA